>NW_019943440.1:28497-37055 GCF_002910315.2 Salvelinus sp. IW2-2015 | reverse complement strand
CTATTACTAGTTAAACTACATATAACTATTACTAGTTAAACTACATATAACTATTACTAGTTAAACTACATATAACTATTACTAGTTAAACTACACGTAGTTTACTACTCTCCAACCCTGTAAGAAAGGCATATAGAGATGTACTCATTATTACTGGGAAGTAGCAAGCAACAGCTCCCTATAGATTAATTATTTACCTCTCTCTCCTGTCTCTGTCTGCTAGCAACAGCTCCCTATAGATTAATTATTTACCTTTCTCTCCTGTCTCTGTCTGCTAGCAACAGCTCTCTATAGATTAATTATTTACCTTTCTCTCCTGTCTCTGTCTGCTAGCAATAGCTCTCTATAGATTAATTATTTACCTTTCTCTCCTGTCTCTGTCTGCTAGCAACAGCTCTCTATAGATTAATTATTTACCTTTGTCTCCTGTCTCTGTCTGCTAGCAACAGGTATCTATAGATTAATTATTTACCTCTCTCTCTGTCTGCTAGCAACCTGTGGTGGATAAAGTATCCAATTGTAATACTTGAGTAAAACTAAAGATACATTAATAGAAAATGACTCAAGTAAATGTGAAATTCACCCAGTAAAATACTACTTGAGTAAAAGTCTATAAGTATTTGGTGTTAAATATACTTAAGTATCAAAAGTAAATGTAATTTCTAAAATATATTTAAATATCAAAGTAAATGTAATACCTAAAATATACTTAAGTATCAAAAGTTAAAGTACATATCCTTTCTGTCACTCTGCGGCCTCTAGGTCACCAGGRCTATGGCACACACCTGTCACCATCGTTACACGCACCTGCGCGTCTTCAGACTCACCTGGACTGAATCATCTCCTTGATTTCCTTCCCTATATATGTCACTCTCTTTGGTTCCTTCCCTATATATGTCACTCTCTTTGGTTCCTTCCCTATATATGTCACTCCCTTTGGATCCGTCCCTATATATGTAACTCCCTTTGGTTCCTTCCTATATATGTCACTCCCTTTGGTTCCTTCCCTATATATGTCACTCCCTTTGGTTCCTTCCCTATATATGTCACTCCCTTTGGATCCTTCCCTATATATGTCACTCCCTTTGGTTCCGTTATAGGAGCTTAGATTACTGTGATACTAGCATTACTATTGTATACCTGTCCTCAGGCTGGGTCAAGGACAAGCTCACATATTGACATAGATGTTGCTGGGTGGGTGTTCACTTTTCGCACAAGGAGTCGAATTAACTACTGCTAGGAGTACTAGAACGTGTCTTTGTCCATGGGCGACGAATGGAGTGAGCTCTGCAGTAGGTCCGTCATGGTTAAGTGGATGGGAACCATAATGACTGTGAGTGACAGGATATTAGGGTGAACATGAATATGTTCGATAAGAGGATGAACGGTGGGTTATCCTTCGGACTCATTTTGATTATGGCTGCCACAAAGCGCATGAAGGAGGCCAGACTTTGTTACAGAGGTCATACATTTTTATTGGCATAGAGTGTGACGCGAGAACTTTCATATTTGAGGTGTCGCGCATGATGTCAGAGTCAGAACAGATGGCTAACTGAGGGTAATTTGGAAATACGCATAGAAGCGCGTGTGAAATAGCTGAATTTACTAATGATGTGTAAGGGACAGATACTCTTAATCGAGAAGACGTGCATCAAATAGCCTAATGAACGATAGGCCATTCTGATCATAGAGGAGGGATTTTGCTCAAGACTGTTTAAAGCAACAGTCAACTTGTGTAATAGGGTAAACTTGCTGACCCACAATGAGAAAGGGTTGTGATGTTACAACAGTGGAATATTTATTGAAGTGCAAGGAAAATTGTTATGTCTTGATAACGGGATTAGGTTAGGAAAATAATATATTACATTGGGATACTGATACCACAGAAAGTGGTGCACGTTAACGCAATACTCTCAGAACGGAACCTATAGATATATGTTAACGGAAGAAAGCTGTTTGTGGAGGTGGTTGAAATTAAACAGATTTTAATAAATGACATCCCAACACTAGTGGTGTAGTATGCATATATACTATTTCGAGCAGTCAGAGACTCTCCTTAGGCAGAGATGCGAGAGGAGAGTGGCCAAAAAGTTTATCTCAATAGGACATCTAAGCCAAATAATCAGAACTGAGCGCCGAGTCGTATTGCATCAATAATGCCACATTAGTGCTGCTGAAAAACACAATAGGTAGATCAAGTAGTGGCTACTTACTGTACGAGAATAGAATAAGCGCTATATCTCTGATGTATACTTGTGATGAATTGATTAGATAATTTATAAACTGGTGATACTTGTATTTAGCAAATATTTTAAGAGTACCTCATAGTGGTGGCTTGAAACTATAGACTAAGTAGAGTGGAAGCTCTAGAGGACGTGTGTAAGATATGGACACTTCTTACTCGAGAAGGCATAACCCAGAAGATACGTGACACTCTGTACGTTGTATTCAGGTACAGGCGGTAACGTAAACACGGTATCATAAAAAGTGAATCATTAAGGTGGCAGAGCGTGACAAAGTGAAGGCAGAATGATAGACAATTTATTTTATGAATGTGGCAATGAAGGATCCACAACAGAAGGATGAACTAGTTGTCCTATATTCAAGACATCACATATATAGGGGTATAACATGATATAATTGGATGAACCTAGAATACTGAGTGTTCAACTGGTGACCCCATACATTATGAGCATGATTAAAGGTGACTGAAACTACTGAAGAACATGAACGACCTTATTATTGAAGGTGAGGTTCACCACCAAGAGCCAAATCTAACATGTGAGCAAGTTGTAGTTCAAACTACTAGTAAACTCATGAGGTTAACGTTGTACTAGGCAATAGAGAGTGAACAATACTAACTTTATATCATAGATGTAAACTTAGCAGAACCAAACTGAGGGGAACTATATAAACAGACAGAAGAATAATAACATAAGTTGAGCGTAGTTAAACTACATATAAACTATTACTAGTTAAGATCGAACATATCAACTTATACAGTAGGTGAAAGAGCTACATTCCACTCAAACTGGTTACTAGGTGTAAACTACACATATATGAACTAAGTTAGTAGGTATAAGGAACACTACATGATGAGCTGTACTAGCTATATAAAAGCGTTAACATTATAACTGAAATACTAAAGTGTAAACCTACATTATAACTGATTACTAGTATAAAGCTACACGTCGATATTACTAGCGTCATTGCACAACCCGTAGTAGAGAGAGATCAGTATAGCCAGAAATGTCGACTAATATGAAATTACTACCGCAAGATAGAGCGAGACAGCTACCCATATTTTAGATGTAAGTGATATTTACCCTCCTCAATATACCGGTGTCTCTGCTCTGTATGCAACAGCTCCCTATAGATTAAGATACATATTTTACCTATATATCATACATACACTGTCTCTGGGCATAACCAAGGCGTAGACAATCAACATGTCATCAGTCTGAGATAGAGAGATATACCAATGTGAGTTTAAGCTGCTTACATACTCTATTCTCGGGGAACGTGTCCCCTCATAGGGTGCTAGCAATAGCTACGTCTATAGATATTTAGAAGAGTAGGACCTATATAACGCTTTTGCTCCTGTCTCGGTAGCTCATGCTAGCAATATAGAGGGACAGCAGTAACTCAACGGTCGTGATAGATTAATGATTATACCTTTAGTCGTTCACTAGTCTTACTGGTGAATTGCCACACACGTGGAGCAACCAGTCTCTAATTAAGGAATTAGATTAGAGAATCCTATAAGCCTATGCATCCTGCTTGCTGGTCGGCGTAGAGCACGTAGATGAAAGTAGGGATAGTAGATCGCAAATTGTAAAACCATATGAGGGAAATAACTATAGAAAGATGAGGATTAATAGAGTAATAGACGATGCGAAGATAAAGGTGGATGAACTATCAACCTAAGGAATACTACTTGAGTAAAAGTCATACAGTTATTTGGTGTAGTTAAATTATACTTTAAGTATCAAAAAGTAAATGTAATTTCTAAATAATTTAAAATTATCATAGTAAATGTAATACCTTAAAATGATACATAAGTATTGACAAAAAAGTTAAAGTAGCATTATCCTTTCATGATCACTCTGCGGCCTTCTATCAGGTCACCAGTCTAATGGCACACACCTGTCACCATCGATTACCACGCACGCTGCGCGTCTTAGCTCACCTGACTGATCATCTCCTTGATTTCCTTCCCTATATATGTCACTCTCGTTTGGTTCCTTCCCATTAATACTGTCCACTCCCTTTGAGTCCGTCCCTATCATATGTCACGTCCTTTGGTGTCCTTCCTATATATGGTCATGCCCTTGGTTCCTTCGCCTATATATATGGCACCCCTTATGGTCCTTCCGAGATCAAATGGATCTTGGAATCCATTTTTACAACCAGTCGCACATCATATGTGACCCAAATACTTTTGGAGTTCAAGGACCAGTTCCCTATATTAGTCACCAGTACACATTGTCTCCACCTATATATTGGTATCTTGGTTTCTCCTAAGTATATTCATCCTGTTCTTCCTATATAGTGTCACTACCCTTTGGTTCCATAATAATGCTACTCCCTTTTCTCAATGTATAATGTCACTCCCTATCCGAGTTTCCAGATCACCATAGATATGTCACTCCCCTTTGGAATACTATTAAAACCACGGTATATATGTCACTCCCTTTGGTTCCTTCCCATTATGACTCTGTTCTCCTCTCTCTCTGTCCACTATGAATATTCATGACTCCCCTTTGGTTCCTTCCCTATATAGTGCACTCCCTTTGTTCCTTCCCTATATATGTCACTCCTTTGGTTCCTTCCCTATATATGTCACTCCCTTTGGTTCCTTCCCTATATATGTCACTCCCTTTGGTTCCTTCCCTATATATGTCACTCCCTTTGGTTCCTCCCTATATAATGTCACTCCCTTTGGTTCCTTCCTATATATGTGTCACTCCCTTTGGATTCCTTCCCTATATATGTCACTCCCTTTGGTTCCTTCCTATATATGTCACTCCCTTTGGATTCCTTCCTATTATATGTCACTCCTTTGGTTCCTTCCTATATATGTCACTCCCTTTGGTTCCTTCCCTATAATTATGTTCACTCCCTTTGGTTCCTTCCCTATATATGTCACTCCCTTTGGTTCCTCCTATATATGTCACTCCCTTGTCTTCCTATATTTGTCACTCCCTTGGTCTTCCCTATATATGTCACTCCCTTTGGATTCCTTCCCTATATATGTCACTCCCTTTGGTTCCTTCCCTATATATGTCACTCCCTTTGGTTCCTCCCCTATATATGTCACTCCCTTTGGTTCCTTCCCTATATATGTCACTCCCTTTGGTTCCTTCCCTATATATGTCACTCCCTTTGGATCCTTCCCTATATATGTCACTCCCTTTGGTTCCTTCCTATATATGTCACTCCCTTTGGATCCTTCCTTATATGTCACTCCCTTTGGTTCCTTCCCTATATATGTCATCCCTTTGGATTTCCTTTTTTCCCCTATTATTATGTTTTATCCCCTTTGGTTCCTCCTTATATTTTTTTTCTTTGTTACTTTCCCTTTGGTTCCCTATATATGTCACTCCCTTTGGTTCCTTCCCTATATATGTCACTCCCCTTTGGTTCCTTCCTCATATTATGTCACTCCCTTTGGTTCCTTCCCTATATATGTCACTCCCTTTGGTTCCTTCCTATATATGTCACTCCCTTTGGTTCCTTCCTATATATGTCACTCCCTTTGGTTCCTTCCTATATATGTCACTCCCTTTGGTTCTTTCCCTATATATGTCACTCCCTTTGGTTCCAACCCTATATATGTCACTCTTGGTTCTTCCCATATATTCACTCCCTTTGTTCCTTCCCATATATGTCACTCCCTTTGGTTCCTTCCCATATATGTCACTCCCTTTGGTTCCTTCCCTATATATGTTACTCCCTTTGGTTCTTTCCCTATATAATGTCACTCCCTTGGTTCCACCCTATATATGTCACTCCCTTTGGTTCCTTCCCTATATATGTCATCCCTTTGGTTCCTTCCCTATATATGTCACTCCCTTTGGTTCCTTCCTATATATGTCACTCCCTTTTGGTTCCTTCCCTATATATGTCACTCCCTTTGGATCCTTCCCTATATATGTCACTCCCTTTGGTCCTTCCTATATATGTCACTCCCTTTGTTCCTCCCTATATATGTGACTCCCCTTGGTTCCCTATATATGTCACTCCCTTTGGTTCCTTCCCTATATATGTCATCCCTTTGGTTCCTTCTCTATATATGTCACTCCCTTTGGTTCCTTCCTATATATGTCACTCCTTTGGTTCCTTCCCTATATATGTCATCCCTTTGGTTCCTTCACTATATATGTCACTCCCTTTGGTTCCTTCCTAATAATGTCACTCCTTTGGTTCCTCCCTATATATGTCACTCCCTTTGGTTCCTTCTATATATGTCACTCCCTTTGGTTCCGTCCCTATATATGTCACTCCCTTTGGTTCTTCCCTATATATGTCACTCCCTTTGGTTCCTCCCTATATATGTCACTCCTTTGGTTCCTTCCCTATATATGTCACTCCCTTTGGTTCCTTCTTATATATGTCACTCCCTTTGGTTCCGTCCCTATATATGTCACTCCCTTTGGATTCCTTCCTATATATGTCACTCCCCTTGGTTCCTTCCCTATATTGTGACTCCCTTTGGTTCCCTATATATGTCACTCCCCTTGGCCTTCCCTATATCTGTCACTCCCTTTGGTTCCTTCCCTATATATGTTCACTCCTTTGGTTCCTTCCCTATATTGTCACTCCCTTTGGTTCCTTCCCTATATATTGTCACTCCCTTTGGTTCCTTCCCTATATATGTCACTCCCTTTGGTTCCTTCCCTATATATGTCACTCCCTTTGGTTCCCCTATATATGTCACTCCCTTTGGTTCCTTCCCTATATATGTCACTCCTTTGGTTCCTTCCCTATATATGTCACTCCCTTTGGTTCCTTCCCTATATATGTCACTCCCTTTGGTTCCTTCCCTATATATGTCACTCCCTTTGGTTCTTCCCTATATATGTCACTCCCTTTGGTTCCCCCTATATATGTCACTCCCTTTGGTTCCTTCCCTATATATGTCACTCCCTTTGGTTCCTTCCCTATATATGTCACTCCCTTTGGTTCCTTACCTATATATGTCACTCCCTTTGGTTCCACCCTTATATATGTCACTCCCTTTGGTTCCTTCCCCCGGGCGTCCTTGTTCTGTTTCATGTCTGTGTGCTGTTAGTGTTTCTGTTTTGTATTATGTTGTGTTAATTTTATTAAAACACTCCCTGAGCTTGTTTCCCGACTCTCAACGCACATCGTTACCACTTTCACATTCCTAGTAAACCAGACGGCACAATGTTCTTGTATTTAATGTACGTTCTAGGCGAGGGAACACTCCAGCACAGACATAATTTCCAAATGAAGCATTTGTGTTTAGTGAATCTGTCAGATCAGAGGCAGGGACGTTCTCTTGATAATGTGTGAATGGAGCGTTTTCCTGTCGTGGCTAAGCATTCGAAGTGTAACGAGTGCTTTCGGTGTCAGGAAAATGTAAGGAGTAAAAGTACATTTTTCTTTAGGAATGTAGTGGAGTAAAGTAAAGGTTGTCAAAAGTATGAATAGTAAAGTACAGATACCCAAAAACGACTTAAGTAGTACTTCTAAGTATTTATACCTAACTACTTTATACCACTGCTAGCAACAGCTCTCTATACTGGAGAATCATTATTTACCTCTCTCTCCTGTCTCTGTCTGCTAGCAACAGCTCTATAGATTCATTATTGCCTTTCTCTCCTGTCTCTGTCTGTCTAGCAACAGCTCCCTATAGATTAATTATTTACCTTCTTCTCCTGTCTCCGTCTGCTAGCAACAGCTCCCTATAGATTAATTATTTACCTTTCTCTCCTGTCTCTGTCTGCCAGCAACAGGTCTCAATAGATTCATTATTTACCTTTCTCTCCTGTCTCTGTCTTCCAGCAACAGGTCCCTATAGATTAATTATTTACCTTTCTCTCCTGTCTCCGTCTGCTAGCAACAGCTCTCTATAGATTAATTATTTACCTTTCTCTCCTGTCTCTGTCTGCCAGCAACAGGTCTCAATAGATTCATTATTTACCTTTCTCTCCTGTCTCTGTCTTCCAACAACAGGTCTCAATAGATTCATTATTTACCTTTCTCTCCTGTCTCTGTCTGCTAGCAACAGCTCTCTATAGATAATATTTACCTCTCTCTCCTGTTCTGGGTGCATCCCAAACGGCACCTATCCCCTATGGTCTCTGGTCAAAAGTAGTGCATAAATCAGAAATAGGACACCATTGGAAGGCATTCTCATACTCTACCCACATCCGCTCCTCTATTCTGCCAACTGCTCAGAGCCTCAGAAGTAAAGTACAGTCTAAATCCCTCTCTGCAATTCTCAGCGACCACTGTCATATGAAAAATGGAAACTTAATTGCTTGTGCCGTAAGTTGTGGAGAATTTCATTTCCAACGGGTACAGTGGAC
>NW_019943440.1:21294-28472 GCF_002910315.2 Salvelinus sp. IW2-2015 | reverse complement strand
TTCCCATATATGTCACTCCCTTTGGTTCCTTCCCTATATATGTCACTCCCTTTGGTTCCTTCCTATATATGTCACTCCCTTTGGTTCCTTCCCTTATATGTCACTCCCTTTGGTTCCTCCCCTATATATGTCACCCCTTTGGTTCCTTCCCTATATATGTCACTCCCTTTGGTTCCTTCCCTATATATGTCACTCCCTTTGGTCCTTCCCTATTATATGTCACTCCCTTTGGTTCCTTCCTATATATGTCACTCCCTTTGGTCCTTCCCTATATATGTCACTCCCTTTGGTTCCTTCCTTATATATGTCACTCCCTTTGTTCCTTCCCTATATATGTCACTCCCTTTGGTTCCTTCCATAATATGTCACTCCCTTTGGTTCCTCCCTATATATGTCACTCCCTTTGGTTCCTTCCCTATATATGTCACTCCCTTTGGTCCTTCCCTATATATGTCACTCCCTTTGTCCTCCCTATATATGTCACGTCCCGCTTGGTTCCTTCCCTATATATGTCACTCCCTTTGTTCCTCCCTATAATGTCACTCATCTCTTCTTTGTGACACTTGCAGGCTTTGCTTCTGATTTCATAGAACACTGATCATAGAACCACTAGCCTACAGCTGACTCTCTCTCTCTCTCGCTCTCTCGCTCTCTCTCGCTCTCTCTCGCTCGCTCTCGATGGTGCAGCTGCAAAACCTTTTTTGGATCTAAGGACCCATGCCAAATCTTTTCATTCTCCTGACGGGGAATAGGTTTTGTTGTGGCCACTGTCTTGGTGTGCCTGGACCATGGTAGTTTGTTGGTGATGTGGACACCAAGGAACTTGAAGCTCTCAACCTGCTCCACTACAGCCCCGTCGATGAGAATGGAGGCGTGCTTGGTCCTCCTTTTCCTGTAGTCCACTATCATCTCCTTTGTCTTGATCACGTTGAAGGAGAGGCTGTTGTCTTGTCTTGCTACCACACGGTCTGGTCTCTGACCTCCTCCCTATAGGCTGTCTCATTGTAGCCTGATCTACCACTGTTGTGTCATGAGCTAACTTAATGATGGTGTTGGAGTCATGCCTGGCTGTGCAGTCATGAATGAACACGGAGTACAGGAGGGGACTGAGCATGCCCCGCTGAGGGACCCCCGTGTTGAGGATCAGCGTGGAGAATCCAAATTGGAGTCTGGATCTAGGGTTTCTGGGATAATGGTGTTGATGTGAGCCGAGACATGCCTTTCAAAGCATTTCATGGCTACAGACGTGAGTGCTACAGGTCGGTAGTCATTTAGGCAGGTTACCTTAGTGTTCTTGGGCACAGGGACTATGGTGGTCTGCTTTAAACATGTTGGTATTACAGAGTCAGACAGGGAGAGTTTGAAATTGTCAGTGAAGATACTTGTCAGTTGGTCAGCGCATGCTAGGAGCACACGTCCTGGTAATCCATCTGGCCCTGCAGCCTTGTGAATGTTGACCTGTTTAAAGGTCTTACTCAAATCGGCTGTGGAGAGCTTGCTCTCATGCACGTTTCAGTGTTACTTGAAGTGAGCATCGAAGTGATTTAGCTCGTCTGGTTGGCTTGTGTCACTCGGCAGCTCTCGGCTGTGCTTCCCTTTTTAGTCTGTAATGGTTTGAAGGTCCTGCCACATCCAAAGAGCGTCAGAGCCGTTGTAGTACAATTCGATCTTAGTCCAGTATTGACCCTTTGCCTGTTTGATGGTTCGTTGAGGGGATAGTGGGATTTCTTCCCACCTCTTTAAGGAATACCTAGGATAGGATAAAGTAATCTTCTAACCCCCCCCCTTAAAAGAGTTAGATGCACTATTGTAAAGTGGTTGTTCCACTGGATATCATAAGGTGAATGCACCATTTGTAAGTCGCTCTGGATAAGAGCGTCCTGCTAAATTACTTAAATGTAAATGTAAATGTAAATGTCTTACAAGCTTCCGGATTAGAGTCCCGCTCCTTGAAAGTTGCAGCTCTACCCTTTAGCTCAGTGCGAATGTTGTCTGTAATCCATTGCTTCTGGTTGGGGTATGTACGTACAGTCACTCTGGGACAATGTCCTCGATGCACTTATTGATAAAGCCAGTGACTAATGTGGTGTACTCCTCAATGATCGAAGAATCCCAGAACATATTCCAGTGTGCTAGCAAAACAGTCCTATAGTTTAGCATCTACATGTCATTGGTGCTTCCTGCTTAAATCTTTGCTTGTAAGCAGGAATCTGGAGGATATAATTGTGGTAAGGTTTGCAAAATGAAGGGCGACGGAGAGCTTTGTACGGATCTCTGTGTGTGGTAAAAGTGGTCTAGAATTATTTTTCCCTCTGGTGGCACATTTAACATTCTGATAGAATTAGGTAAAACTGATTTAAGTTTACAAACCTAACTGCATCCCAGGCCCTGGTATATCACCAGACTGCATACAAACCTACTACATGTATAGTCCCTGCATTAACTTCTTTGGGACTGGGGGGGAAGTATTGAGTAGCTTGGATAAAAAGGTGCCCAGAGTAAACTGCCTGCTACTCTAAGCTAGAATATGCATATAATTAGGAGGTTTGTATAGAAAACACTCTGACGTTTCTAAAACTGTTTGAATGATGTCTGTGAGTATAACAGAACTCATATGGCAGGCAAAAACCTGAGAAAAAAATCCAACCAGGAAGTGTAAATCTGAGGTTTGTAGTTTTTCAAATCATTGCCTATCGAATATATAGTATCTATGGGTCATATTTCACTTCCTAAGGCTTCCACTAGATGTCAACAGTCTTTAGAACCTTGTTTGATGCTTCTACTGTGAAGCATGAGGGAATAAGAGCTGATTGAGTCAGGGCCTGGCAGAGTGCCACGAGCTCAGTCTCGCGCGGTCCCGTGAGAGTTAGCTGCGTTCCATTGCATTTCCACAGACAAAGGCATTCTCCGGTTGAAACATTATTGACGATTTATGATAAAAACATCCTAAAGATTGATTCTATACTTCGTTTGACATGTTTATACGATAAACAATATACTTTTTGTCTGAACTTTCGCCTGGACTTGCCCGCGCCGCCTGAGTTTGGATTTGTGTACTAAATGCGCAAACAAAAAGGAGGTATTTGGACATAAATTATGGACTTTTATTGAACAAAACAAACATTTATTGTGGAACTGGGATTCCTGGGAGTGCATTCTATGAAGATCATCAAAGATAAGTGAATATTTATAATGCTATGTCTGACTTCTGTTGACTCCACAACATGGCGGGTATCTGTATGGCTTGTTTTTGTGTCTGAGCGCCTACTCAGATTATTGCATGTTGTGCTTTTTCCTAAAAGATTTTTTAATCTGACACAGAGGTTGCATTAAGGAGAGGTTATCTATAATTCCATGCATAACACTTGTATCCTTTATCAATGTTTATTATGAGTATCTCTGTAAATTGATGTGGCTCTCTGCAAAATCACCGGATGTTTTGGAGGCAAAACATTACTGAACATAATGCGCAATGTAAACTAAGAATTTTGGATATAAATATGAACTTTATCGAACAAAACATACATGTATTGTTTAACATGAAGTCCTATGAGTGTCATCTGATGAAGGTCATCATCAAAGGTTAGTGATTCATTTTATCTCTATTTCTGCTTTTTGTGACTCCTCTCTTTGGCTGGAAAAATGGCTGTGTTTTTCTGTGACTAGGTGCTGACCTAACATAATTGCTATTGTGKTTTAGTCGTAAAGCCTTTTTGAAATTGGACACTGTGGCTGGATTTACAACAAGTTTATCTTTAAAATGCTGTAAAATACTTGTATGTTTGAGGAATTTTAATTATGGGATTTCTGTTGTTTTGAATTTGGCGCCCTGCAATTTCACTGGCTGTTGTTGAGGTGGGACGCTAGCATCCCGAATATCCCAGAGAGGTTAAAGTCCCCGGCCACTAGGAGCGCCACCTTTGGATGAGCGCTTCTTGTTTGCTTTATGGCGGTATACAGCTCATTGAGTGTGGTTTTAGTGCCTGCATCGGTCTGTGGCGTTATGAAGACACGTACAAAAAATACAGATGAAAACTCCCTAGGTAGATAGTGTGGTCTACAGCTTGTCATGAGATACTCTACCTCAGGCGAGCAAAACCTTGGGACTTCCTTATATATCGCGCACCAGCTGTTTACATAAATGCATAGGCCCCCACCCCTTGTCTTATCAGAGGCTGCTGTTCTGTCCTGCCAATGGAGTGTATAACCCGCCAGCTGTGTGTTCTTAATGTCGTCGTTCAGCCACGACTCGGTGAAACATAAGATATTACAGTTTTTAATATCCCATTGGTAGGATAAACATGCTTTCAGTTCATCCCATTTATTTTCCAGTGATTGAACGTTAGCTAGCAGAATAGAAGGCAAGGGCAGACTAGCCACTCGTCGCCTTATCCTCACAAGGTACCTGTTATATCTGCCCCTGATATGCCCTCTACTTCTCACCCTGTGTCTCCCTAACCTGCCGCCACTCCCCCAGTGCTCTCTCCCTCTCTCTCTCTCTCTCTCTCTCTGTGTGGGTGTATCTGATTGTGTGGGTGGAGACAGGTGTGCTGGAGTCAGAACAGATCCCCACCAGCTGCAACCTGTTCCATAATCAATACCTCTACAAATACTCAGCCCTGACACTTCAACACTGCCAGATTGTATCCTCTGCTCAGTCAGTCTGCATTTCTAGCTGTTTGTTCCTGCGTAGATCTTGTTATCCTGTGGTGCCTGTTTTTTCCCTGGCATGACGCTGCTTTTCTCTCCGCTATAGTTCCGTCCACTCTGACTCTGGTCCATGTCACCAGTCCCTCGTCTCGTCAGTCCTGCTCCCCTGCCCTGGACCCCCACTCTACTGCRTCCTTGGATTCCGCTCTGGACCTGCTTCCCCTGCCCCTTCTCCTCTTGCCCCAGCCGCAGCCTCAATTCCTGGTTCCCTGCTACCCGCCTGAGCTCCCCCTGGCCTGCATCCCATCTCCGCCCCGCTTTTCAATAAATACCTTGGTTACCTTGTCTCCTCGTCTGAGTCTGCACTTGGGTTCACCTGCTCCACCCCGCGTAACATCACCCTGATCTCTTTCCGCGAAATCTCAGTTTCCTTCTCCAGCGAAAAACGTGGATCTGGGCCTGGTCGGATGTTTGTATTATATCCCGTCCGACTCAACGAAGAATAACTCTTCATCCAGTTTGAGTTGAGCAATCGCCGTTTGATGCCCAGAAGCTCTTTTCGGTCATGAGAGATGGTAGCAGCAACATTATGTACAAAACAAGTTACGAACAACGAGGAAAAAACAAACAAAATAGGTTGGTTAAGAGCTGATAACACTGCAGCCCTACCCTCCGATGCCATCACGAATACAATATACAACAGTCCTAGATTTTTTCCTTTGTTGTCTGACTTGTAAGGTAAATACCTTTTATCAGAGAAGGCGTGGTGACTATGTAGACAATACAGACAACCCCAGGCTGGGATTCAATGAAAGGAGAGTTGTCAATGTGCCTTTTAAAGTCAACTTCCCTCGACAACGGCCTAAGTACCTTTTATTAGAGAAGGTGAACATACAGAACCAGAACGTGTCACAGGGTCATGCTTAAACTCGTAAACATCATATATTCACGCTGCAGAGTGACTGCCCTGGCTATGTAATAATTATTACTAGATGGTATTTATCTATCAGGGTTTGACTGCAGAGCGCTAGACTCGTTAGAAGAGCCGAGCTGCGGGAAAAAGAGCGGTGTCATCAGCCCCACACACTGATAAATTATGTATCATGTTTACATGTGTTATGCATATGATCAAAATACATTATGAGTCTTGAACTAAGTCTAATTGGAATACTCAGCGCCACACTTCTAATGCGAACGTTTCATCATTATATCCGTTGAACTTGGAATATAAGCAAACTCATTTATCTAAGAAATTTGACTAATTAGATGCAACAACAACAACAACAACGATGATACAGTCGTACGTGTTGAATTCACAGGGATGAAAAACTGTTGTAGAAGTACAGTTTCCAGCCTTACGCTCGCTGGATCGCTTGTTGTTTTAAGAGTGATTCTCTGACATTATTGCAACAGGTGGCGACTGCACGTGGCTGAAGACTGAAGCTGTGTCCCAGTTAACTCTCCTACCCCCCCCCTCCCCCCCCAGAGATTTGCAGGCTGTACCAGTTCACCAAGGCTCAGACCAACAGACTGTTCTCCCTGCTCACTGTTCAGCAGGCTACCAGTTCACCAAGGCTCAGACCAACAGACTGTTCTCCCTGCTCACCGTTCAGCAGGCTGTACCGGTTCACCAAGGCTCAGACCAACAACTGTTCTCCTGCTCATCGTTCAGCAGGCGGTACCGGTTCACCAAGGCTCAGACCAACAACTGTTCTCCCTGCTCATCGTTCAGCAGGCGTACCAGTTCACCAAGGCTCAGACCAACAACTGTTCTCCCTGCTCATCGTTCAGCAGGCGGTACCAGTTCACCAAGGCTCAGACCAACAGACTGTTCTCCCTGCTCATCGTTCAGCAGCGGTACCAGTCACCAAGGCTCAGACCAACACTGTTCTCCCTGCTCACCGTTCAGCAGCGGTAACAGTTCACCAAGGCTCAGACCAACTTCATCTCCCTGGCAATAACTGTTAAATGACAAACAGCTATGCTCCCCTCACACCAACGCTGCTGCTACAATGATTATTGTTTAGATTTATTATACCACTGCTGTTCATTGATTATTAAGGTCATTATCATTAGTATCTATACTTTTCCTCTCTGCATTACTGTTGTTTACTTTAACATCATAGTTCTATTCCTGTTAGCTGTCACTATTACTGTTGTGACATGTATATATTACCATTAGTATCTATATCTATTTATCCTGCTACTGTCACTATTACTACCTGTTTAGATTTGTATATCATTACCTTAGTATTTATTCTATTTATCCTGCTACTGGTCACTATTATGTTGTTATACAATGTAATATATATACCCAGTAACTATGCTATCTTTCCTGCTTACTGTCCACTATTACTGTGTGTTGACATGTATATATTACCATTAGTATCTATTTTATCCTGCTAAGCCGTACTCACTTTACAGTCCTGTTAACATGTATATCCCCATAGTCACGTGCTACAGTCTACACTGAACTCCTTACACACACACACCAACACACACACACACACACACACACACACACGACA
>NW_019943440.1:15409-21269 GCF_002910315.2 Salvelinus sp. IW2-2015 | reverse complement strand
ACAAGTACTTGTTCACCTCAATTTAATGATTTGAAAGTATAATGACTGCTATAAGAAACTCCCACTAGCCCATGCCGCCACCAATCCAATGCCAGCAACAGGTGGCAACTACAATACCCTTGGTTGAAGATTATCTTTCATCGTTAGATGCAAACTTTCGATAAGCAACAGGTAAGTAACACTGTTCACCATGCTCCTGCTCACCGTTCAGCAGGCTGTACCGGTTCACCAAGGCTCAGACCAACATACTGTTCTCCTGCTTCATCGTTCAGCAGCTGTACACGTTCACCAAGGCTCAGACCACAGACTGTTCTCCCTGCTCACTGTTCAGCAGGCTGTACCAGTTCACCAAGGCTCAGACAACAAGACTGTTCTCCTGCTCACTGTTCAGCAGCGGTACCAGTTCACCAAGGCTCAGACCAACATACTGTTCTCCCTGCTCACCGTTTAGCAGGCTGTACCGTTCACCAAGGCTCAGACCAACATACTGTTCTCCCTGCTCACTGTTCAGCAGGCTGTACCAGTTCACCAAGGCTCAGACCAACAGACTGTTCTCCCTGCTCACCGTTCAGCAGGCATGTACCAGTTCACCAAGGCTCAGACCAACATACTGTTCTCCCTGCTCATCGTTCAGCAGGCCTGTACCAGTTCACCAAGGCTCAGACCAACATACTGTTCTCCCCTGCTCATCGTTCAGCAGGCTGTACCAGTTCACCAAGGCTCAGACCAACATACTGTTCTCCCTGCTCATCGTTCAGCAGGCTGTACCGTTCACCAAGGCTCAGACAACATACTGTTCTCCTGCTCATCGTTCAGCAGGCTGTACCGTTCACCAAGGCTCAGACCAACAGAACTGTTCTCCCGCTCACCGTTCAGCAGGTGTACCAGTTCACCAAGGCTCAGACCAACAGTACTGTTCTCCCTGCTCATCGTTCAGCAGCGTGTTAGTTCACCAAGGCTCAGACCAACAGACTGTTCTCCCTGCTCATGTTCAGCAGGCGGTACCAGTTCACCAAGGCTCAGACCAACAGACTGTTCTCCCTGCTCAACGTTCAGCAGGCCGTACCGGTTCACCAAGCTCAGACCAAACAGACTGTTCTCCTGCTCATCGTTCAGCAGGCGTACCAGTTCACCAAGGCTCAGACCAACAGACTGTTTTCCCTGCTCACGTTCAGCAGGCGGTACCGGTTCACCAAGGCTCAGACCAACATACTGTTCTCCCTGCTCATCGTCAGCAGGCTGTACCGTTCACCAAGGCTCAGACCAACAGACTGTTCTCCCTGCTCATCGTTCAGCAGCGTACCGTTCACCAAGGCTCAGACCAACAACTGTTCTCTGCTCATCGTTTCAGCAGCGGTACCAGTTCACCAAGGCTCAGACCAACAAACTGTTTCCCTTGCCAACGTTTCAGCAGGCTGTACCGGTTCACCAAGCTCGACCAACAGACTGTTCCCTGCTCACCGTTCAGCAGGCTGTACCAGTTCACCAAGGCTCAGACCAACAACTGTTCTCCCTGCTCACCGTTCAGCAGGCTGTACCAGTTCACCAAGGCTCAGACCAACAGACTTTTCTCCCTGCTCACCGTTCAGCAGCGTACCAGTTCACCAAGGCTCAGACCAACAGACTGTTCTCCCTGCTCAGCCTTCAGCAGCTGTACCAGTTCACCAAGGCTCAGACCAACAACTGTTCTCCCTGCTCATCGTTCAGCAGGCTGTACCGTTCACCAAGGCTCAGACCAACATACTGTTCTCCCTGCTCATCGTTCAGCAGACAGTACCAGTTCACCAAAGGCTCAGACCAACATACTGCTTCTCCTGCTCATCGTTCAGCAGGCGTACCGTTCACCAAGGCTCAGACCAACAGACTGTTCTCCCTGCTCACCGTTCAGCAGCGGTACCAGTTCACCAAGCTCAGACCAACTACTGTTCTCCCTGCTCACCGCTTCAGCAGCTGAGACAGTTCACCAAGGCTCAGACCAACTTCTATCCCCTGGCTAACTGTTAAATGACAAAAGCTAAATGCTCACACACACACACACACACACACACACACACACACACACACACACACACTGCCGTACTGTTTACTGTTGTTATTATTGTTATTTTTTATACTGCTCCCAGTCACTTCATCCTAATCCCTGCGTTGGATAGGATGTACATACGTATGTCAATATACCCTGTATAGACACAATATTATTTCTTACTTCTCATGTTTGTTTTGTTTTGTTGTTGCTTTTTATTAGTTATAATATTATTGCTATTGATTACAGCCCTGTTGGGTAGATTAAGCATTTCACTGTACTTGTGCARGTGACAAATAAAACTAGAAACTTGATGTGACTGAGACCTTGTGGGTCGGATTCGCTCTGAAGGTCAATGTTAAAGCGSCGGTTGAAAATTTAAAGGCAACGTTTTTCCTGCGTCAGTGGAGACTGCGTTCACGGTAAAAGTTGCATACGTCGCCTCAATCTGTAACGTTTTCAGCGAGTACAGATTGAACCCAGTCTGCGTTCTCAAAGCCGTAAAGGTCCTGTGTGTTGGGCGTTACATAATAAGTAAATTACCTTCCACAAGTTACTATCATGGGTTAATCAAAATTAATATGTGGTGTTGATTACAGTACTCAGAGTAGGTCTTCTCTCATTTTACGGTAAATTACTGTTTTCTGTGCACCGCTCCTGAGTTTGATTAACACGTTTATCTTTGYGAACATGCTATTATGAGACCTCCATTAGGCACCGGTATTGTATTCTTCCTTTTAATGAAATTGATTTTATCCACTAACCAATTGTGTGGGGGCTGGGAAGGCGACAGCGAGACGGTGCGTTCCAAATGGTATCCATTTTCCCTGCATAGTGCACTATTTTTGACCAATGGACTCTGTTTAAAAGTAGTGCACTGCACAGCGAATAGGTTGCCATTCGAGACGCAGACATGAGACTTTAAATTCAATCTGAAACAGAGGAGTGGAGGCATGAAAACATCAAAGGTCTCAGAGGGCAGAGGAGCAGTAGCAAGGTGAGGTGGCAGACAGGCGGACGGGCAGACGGACGAGCAGACGGACGGGCAGACGGGCAGACGGGCGGCGGGCAGACGGCAGACGGGCAACGGCGCAGGCGGCAGACTGGCAGGCGGGCAGACGGCAGACGGGCAGGCGGGCAGGCCGGGCAGACGGGCAGGCGGGCAGACGGGCGACGGGCAGACGGGCAGGCGGGGCGACGGGCGGATAGGCAGGCAGCTAGTGTTTAGTGTTCTCTCTCATTCTCTCCAAAGCCTGTCTACTCCCCTTTCTAAAATACATGTCCTCTCCAGTTAATTGGTGGATATGGCTGAGATGGGCCCTTACTCCTCTCCCATGTCTCTTCCTTTCTGAAACTCTCCTCTCCTCCTCTGCCCCTCCTCTCTCTCCTCCTCTCCTCCCATCTGATGAAACTCCCTGGACAATCTCAATTGCATACTCTCGCAACCTCTGTCCTCGCCTCCTTCTCAAAACCCATTGGAAGAGAAGGTCAGAGAGGAGGGACCGGGCTTTCTACCAATGGTTTTGAGAAGGAGGAGAGGAGAGAGGACGTGAGGAGTATGCAAGTGAGATCTTTCCCTCTTCCTCTCACATCTCTCTCTCTCTTCTTCTCTCCTCTCTTTTTCTCTCCTCCTCTTTCTCTCATCTTTTCTCCCTCTCCTCTCCCCACTTCTCTCCTCTCTTCTCCTCCTATCTTCTTCTCTCCTCCTCTTTCTCTCCGTCTCTTTTCCTCTCTCTTTCTCTCCTCTCCTCTCCCACTTCTCTCCTCTCTTCTCTCTCCTCTCTTCTTCTCTCCTTTTCTCTCTCCTTTTTTCTCCTCTTCTCTCCTCCTCTCCCCACTTCTCTCCTCTCTTCTCCTCTCCCTCTCTTCTCTCTCCTCTTTCTCTCCTCTTTTCTCTCCTCCTCTTTTCTCTCCTCTTTCTCTCCTCTCCTCTCCCACTTTCTCCTTCTTCTCCTCTCCTCTCTTCTCCTCTCCTCTCTTCTTCTCTCCTCTTTCTCTCCTCTCTTTTTCTCTCCTCTTTCCTCTCCTCTCGCTCTCCCCACTTATCTCCTCTCTCTCCTCTCCTCTCTTCTTCTCTCCTCTTTTCTTATCTCCTCCTCTTTTCTCTCCTCTTTTCTCTCCTCTTTCTCTCCTCTTTTCTCTCTCCCTCTCCTCTCCTATCCCTCTCCTCTCCTCTCCCTCTCCTCTCCACTTCTCCTCCCCGAAAACAAAACCTCCATTCCTGAGGCCAGGCACATTACTGCATAGTCACTGCGCCAGCATCCCCATGGCAACAGATATATGCCACAGCCCCCCCCTTTCTTCCTCTCCTCCATTCTCCCTCCCTCCCTGTGCCTCCCCCCAGTTTAGTTCACTTCTTCAATAAGAAACCCAAAGAGTTATACAGCATAAATGTGCAGCATTTCTTTCCCACTGTACACAGGTAACAATGCAGAGGTGGAGGGAACGGAGAGAGAACACATCTGAAGCATCCATCTGTCAGTTGAAAAATCTGTTTTTTACTTTTCATTCCGGTTGCTATTGGAAACTGAGAGCGAACGGCAGCAGCATTAGCAGAAAGGGGCAGATGAATGTGTTCGGCAGGACCCACTAGATCCTCCCTAATGGCATCCTATTCACCATAGACCACACTCCATATAGACAGAAAGAGAGGAAAAGAGAGGGGAAAACAGAGGGAGAGAAGACACACACACAGAGAGAGAGAGACACCACACAGCACAGAGAGAGAGACACAGCAGAGAGACACAGAAAGAGAGAGAGATGAGAGAGAGAAGAGAGACAAACACACACACAGAGAGAGAGAGAGAGAGAGAGACGACACACACACAGAAGAGAGAGACACAACAACGAGAGAGAGAGAGAGAAGAGGGAGACACACACACGAGAGAGAGAGAGAGAGAGAGAGAGAGAGAGAGAGAGAGAGAGAGAGAGAGAGAGAGAGAGAGAGAGAGAGAGACACACACACAGAGAGAGAGAGAGAGAGAGAGAGAGAGAGAAGAGAGAAAGAGAGAGAGAGAGAGAGAGGAGAGAGAGAGAGAGAGAGAGAGAGAGAGAGAGAGAGAGAGAGAGAGAGAGAGAGAGAGACAGAGAGAGAGGAGAGAGAGAGAGACAGAGAGAGAGAGAGAGACAGAGAGAGAGAGAGAGAGAGACACAGGAGAGAGAGAGAGAGAGAGAGAGAGAGAAGAGACACAGCAGAGAGAGAGAGAGAGAGAGAGAGAGAGAGAGAGGAGAGACACACACACACAGAGAGAGTGAGAGAGACACAACACGAGAGAGAGAGAGAGAGACACAGAGAGAGACAAAGAGAGAGAGACACAGAGAGGCACACAGAGAGACAGAGAAAGAGACACACAGAGAGACAGAGACACACAGAGAGATAGAGACCCAGCAACATGTGGAGGGAGACAGCTTAGGGCCTGCAACATGTGGAGGGAGACAGCTAAGGCCCTGGTCAACATGTGGAGGGAGACAGCTTAGGGCCTGGTCAACATGTGGAGGGAGACAGCTTAGGGTCCTGGTCGAAAGTAGTGCACTTAAGGAGTAGGGTGCCATTCAGTACACAGCCTTGGTGCCTGGAGGCGTCCGTGTGGCTGCTGTGCAGAAACAGAACAGTGTTCTGTATGTTTCGTTGGTCTTCTAGGATGTGGAGTACAACACACAGGCTAATCAATATGAGCAGTTTGTGTCACTAATGAATCTGAGATTCGTTTTACGTTATACTGTTATAGGTATCTAGCTGTCGGCTGCCCCCAAACACATTACCGATGCTTGGTGGTCCTCTCCCCACGGGGTGTTCTCTGGGTTCTCTGTCTCCTATCCCGGGACGCTTCTTTCCTC
>NW_019943440.1:10099-15384 GCF_002910315.2 Salvelinus sp. IW2-2015 | reverse complement strand
ACTGGTGCCTTACTCCTCTCCCATGTCTCTCTCTTTCTGAAACTCTCCTTCTCCTCTCTGCCTCCTCTGCTCTCCTCCTCTCCTCCACTCTGATGAAACTCCCTGGACAATCTAAATTGCATACTCCTCGCAACCTCTGTCCTCGCCTCCTTCTCAAAACCCATTGGAAGAGAAGGTCAGAGAGGAGGGACCGGGCTTTCTCAACAATGGGTTTTGAGAAGGAGGAGAGGAGAGAGGACGTGAGGAGTATGCAAGTGAGATCTTTCCCTCTCTCCTTCTCACATCTCTCCTCTCTTCTTCTCTCCTCCTCTTTTCTCTTCCTCCTCTTTCTCTCATCTTTCTCTCCTCTCCTCTCCCCACTTCTCTCCCTCTTCTCCTCTCCTATTCTTCTCTCCTCCTCTTTTCTCTCCGTCTCTTTTCTCTCTCTTTCTCTCCTTCTCTCCCACTTCTCTCCTCTCTTCCTCTCCTCTCTTCTTCTCTCCTTTTCTCTCCTCTTTTTCCTCTCCTCTTCCTCTCCTCTCCCTTCTCCCACTTTTCTCTCTTCTTCTCCTCTCTTTCTCCTCTCTCTCTTTCTTCTCCTCTTTTCTCTCCTCCTCTTTTCTCCTCTCTTTTCTCTCCTCTCCTCTCCCACTTCTCTTCCTCTCTTCTCCTCTCCTCTCTTCTCCTCTCCTCTCTTCTTCTCTCCTCTTTTCTCTCCTCCTCTTTTCTCTCCTCTTTCCTCTCCTCCTCTCCCCACTTTCTCCTCTATTTTCCTCTCCTCTCTTCTTCTCTCTTTTTCTATCTCCTCCTCTTTTCTCTCCTCTTTTCTCTCCTCTTTCTCTCCTCTTTTCTCTCTCTCCCTCTCTCTCTCCTATCCCTCTCCTCTCCTCTCCCTCTCTCCTCTCCACTTCTCCTCCCCGAAAACAAAACCTCCATTCCTGAGGCCAGGCACATTACTGCATAGTCACTGCGCCAGCATCCCCATGGCAACAGATATATGCCACAGCCCCCCCCCCTTTCTTCTCTCCTCCATCCTCTCCTCCCTCCCTGTGCCTCCCCCCAGTTTAGTTCACTTCTCTTCAATAAGAAACCCAAAGAGTTATACAGCATAAATGTGCAGCATTTCTTTCCCACTGTACACAGGTAAATGCAGAGGTGGAGGGAACGGAGAAGAGCACATCTGAAGCATCCATCTGTCAGTTGAAAAATCTGTTTTTTACTTTTCATTCCGGTTGCTATTGGAACTGAGAGCGAACGGCAGCAGCATTAGCAGAAAGGGCAGATGAATGTGTCGCAGGACCCACTAGATCCTCCCTAATGGCATCCTTATCTCCATAGACCACTACATATAGACAGAAAGAGAGGAAAAAGAGAGGGGAAAACAGAGGGAGAAAGACACACACAGAGAGAGAGAGACACACACACAAAGAGAGAGACACACAGAGAGAGAGACACAGAGGAGAGAGAAGAGAGAGAGAGAGAGGACACACACACACACAGAGAGAGAGAGAGAGAGAGAGACACACACAAGAGAGAGAGACACCACAACAGAGACAGAGAGAGAGAGAGAGAGAGAGAAGAGAAGAAAAGACAGAGCGAAGAGAGAGAAAGAAAAGAAAGAAGGGAGAGAGAGAGAGAGAGAAGAGAGAAGAGAGAGAGAGAGAGAGAGAGAGAGAGAGAGAGAGCGACAACACAGAGAGAGAGAGAGAAGAGAGAGAGAGGAGAGAGAGAGAGAGAGAGAGAGAGCAGAGAAGAGAGGAGGGAGAGAGAGAGAGAGGAGAAGAGAGAGAGAGAGAGAGAGAGAGAGGGAGAGACAGAGAGAGAGAGAGAGAGAGAGACAGAGAGGAGAGAAGGAGAGAGAGAGAAGGAGACACACAGAGAGAGAGAGAGAGAGAGAGGAGAGAGAGCACACAGAGAGAGAGAGAGAGAGAGAGAGAGAGGAGAGAGAGAGAACACACAGAGAGAGTGAGAGAGACACAACACAGAGAGAGAGAGAGAGACACAGAGAGAGACAAAGAGAGAGAGACACGAGAGGCACACAGAGAGACAGAGAAAGAGACACACAGAGAGACAGAGCAACACAGAGAGATAGAGACCGAGCAACATGTGGAGGGAGCAGCTTAGGGCCCTGGTCAACATGTGGAGGGAGACAGCTAAGGCCCTGGTCAACATGTGGAGGGAGACAGCTTAGGGCCTGGTCACATGTGGAGGGAGAAGCTTAGGGTCTGGTCGAAAGTAGTGCACTTAAGGAGTAGGGTGCCATTCAGTACACAGCCTTGGTGCCTGGAGGCGTCCGTGTGCTGCTGTGCAGAAACAGAACAGTGTTCTGTGTTTCGTTGGTCTTCTAGGATGTGGAGTACAACACACAGGCTAATCAATAATGAGCAGTTTGTGTCACTAATGAATCTGAGATTCGTTTTACGTTACTGTATAGTATCTTAGCTGTCGGCTGCCCCACAACACATTACGATGCTGGTCTCTGTCTCTCTCTCCCCTTCTCTTTTCTTGTTTTCTTTTCTCTCTCCCTCTACATCTTCTCTCTCTCTCTCTCCCTCTACATCTTCTCTCTCTCTCCCCTTCTCTTTTCTTGTTTTCTTTTCTCTCTCCCTCTACATCTTCTCTCTCTCTCTCTCCCTCTACATCTTCTCTTCTCTCCCCTTCTCTTTTCTTGTTTCTTTTTCTCTCTCCCTACACTCTTTCTTCTAAACATCTCTCTCTAACTTATCTTTCTCCTTTCTCTTCCACATCTCTTCTCTCTCTCCCCTTCTCTTTTCTTTTTTATTTTCTCTCTCCACATCATCCCTCTCTCTCTATATCTCTCTCTCCCACATCATCTCTCTCTCTCCACATCTCTCTCTCTCCACATCATCTCTCTCCACATCACCTCTCTTCTCTCCCATCATTCTCTCCACATCTTCTCTCTCCACATCATCTCTCTCTCTCACATCTTCTCTCTCCACATCATCTCTCTCTCAATTCAATTCAATTCAAGGGCTTTATTGGCATGGGAAACATGTTTAACATTGCCAAAGCAAGAGTGAGGTAGATATTATACAAAAGTGAAATAAACAATACAAATTAACAGTAACATTACACATACAGAAGTTTCAAACAATAAAGACATTACAAATGTTATATTATATATATACAGTGTTGTAACAATGTAAAATGGTTAAAGCACACAAGTTAAAATAAAATAAGCATAAATATGGGTTGTATTTACAATGGTGTTTGTTTCACTGGTTGCCCTTTTCTTGTGCAACAGGTACAAAATCTTGCTGCTGTGATGGCACACTGTGGAATTTTCTCCAGTAGATATGGGGTTTATCAAAATTGGATTTGTTTTCAAATTCTTTCTGGATCTGTGTAATCTGAGGGAATAATGTCTCTCTAAATATGGTCATACATTCTCTCTCTCCACATCATTCTCTCCACATCATCTCTCTCTCTAAACATCTCTCTTCTCTCACAATCTTCTCTCTCTGCTCCACATCTTCTCTCTCTCTATATTATATCTCTCTCTCTAAACATCTCTCTCTCTAAATCTCTCTCTCTCTCTCTCCACATCATCTCTCTCTCTATATATCTCTTCTCCTCACATTCTTCTCTCTCTCTATATATATCTCTCTCTCTCCACATCTTCTCTCTCTCTATATATATCTCTCTCTCCACATCATCTCTCTCTCTATACATCTCTCTCTCTAACTTATCTTTCTCTCTCCACATCTTCTCTCTCCACATCTTCTCTCTCCACATCATCTCTCTCTCTAAACATCTCTCTCTCTCCATTTCTTTCTATCTCTCCTTCTTTCTCTCTGTTTTTCCTCTCTCGCCGTTTCCTCACCTTATTATTTTGTTAATTATCGTTTATCCACGTATTGTGTTCCCAGCGTTGATCAACGCTCAGAACGCAAAATATTGTTGACCTGGGTACTAATCACACCTGCCTCTGCGAACTACTGGAATCAAGAATGATTCCGATAGCAGCACATTCATTTGCCACTTTGCCCAATGGCAAACTACGCCCACGGCACAGGCAGAGACGTGAAACGAACTACCTCAACCCAGATCAACGGTGGAAAGTAGCAGAGAAATGCTGCTGAAAGTGGCATTGAGAGATGCTGGACATAAGGGATTTTTTTTTTATGTCCCACGACTCCTGCCGTGTCGACAGACATCCCCCCCCCCCCGAACAGGAAAAAAACTGACTCTCGGAGAATGAGTGTACAACTGGTAAATAGTCTCTGATATTTCAGTCAGATGGCTAGCTAGCTAGGTAGCTCAAGGGACTCTGGCTACTGTTAGCCAGATAGCTAGCTAGCTGTAACTACAATAATTGGCTAGAAGGAATTTGTTAGAAGCTACGGTTAAATGAAGCCTGACCTCAGCAGGAGCACTTGACCAGTGGAGGCTCCTCAGAGGAGGACGGGGAGGACCCTCCTCCTCTGTGAATTTAATAAAAATAATGAAACATTTAAAAAGGTATCCTTTTTAGGTCTATACTAAATATATTCACACGTCACCAAATAATTGATTAAAACACACAGTTTTGCAATGAAGGTCTACAGTAGCCTCAACAGCACTCTGTAGAGTAGCACCATGGTGTAGCTGGAGGACAGCTAGCTTCCATCCTCCTCTGGGTACAATGACTTCAATACAAAAACTTATGAGGGCTCATGGTTTTCACCCATTCCATATACTTATACAGTAATTAGGACATCCTCCAACTTATCAAACCATTAACTAACATATTGTCCACCCAATCAAAGGATCAGAGAACTAATCTAATACTGAAAACAAAACAAGTTTTTGACTCAAAGAGAGAGAAAGATAATAATTGAACAGTTTTGACCAAATTCATTTCTTCAAAAATCAAATGAGAAGCAAGAGCGAAAGAGAACGAGAGAGCAATCTATATTTATTCGTTTTTTTTTTTTAAATTACTTTCACTTACTTAGCTAGTGAATGCAGCTAGCTAGTTTAACCTACTCAAACACCCGGCTCAAACAAAGAGGGGCGCTATGTTAGCTAGCTAGTTTAACTACTCAAACACCTGGCTCAAACAAGAGGGGGCGCTATGTTAGCTAGCTAGCTAGTTTAACCTACTCAAACACCTGGCTCAAACAGAGAGGGGCGCTATGTTAGCTAGCTAGCTAGTTTAACCTACTCAAACACCTGGCTCAAATAGAGAGGGGCGCTATGTTAGCTAGCTAGCTAGTTTAACCTACTCAAACACCTGGCTCAAACAAAGAGGGGCGCTATGTTAGCTAGCTAAGCTAAGTTTAACCTACTCAAACCCTGGATTC
>NW_019943440.1:0-7579 GCF_002910315.2 Salvelinus sp. IW2-2015 | reverse complement strand
ATGGACATTGAATTGAAGTCATAATAATATTTCAGATATAATTCTAAGAATTGATTTGACAAACAAATCCGAGCTTAATTTCACTTGCCTCAGATCTCGTACTCTCTCAGCCCGCACTGTACCACCTTACTTTGGACAATTCACCGTCAGAAGTCATAGCCGTATGGGGCTGTACTTCTTTGGGATCAAGCCACTTCACTCCGTAATGGCAGCACATCTCGTTCAGTCATCTCACGGCACCTCTCCTCCTTTCAGTAAAAAATCACCTCCTGTGTGGTACTGGCCATTCCCTTCTCCCTCTCTCTCGTACGACATACATATGATGCCTAAATCATCGTTCGGATCAGAGAGTAGCGTTCCCGTTGAGAAATAAACTCTAGTCTAATACATTTGCAACTGCTGTCTTTCTCAGTTTCTTTACTCTCCATCGCCTACATCTTCTGCTCTTTCTCCACCCTTTCTCTTTCCTACTACACTCTCCCTCTCACCTTCTACTTCAAAATCCCTTTTTTCTCACAGTGTACTGTTTAAGGGATGACACTACATTACAAGTTATAGGGGCATTTGTAATATGACATCCCTATAATTTCGCTTTACAACCTACCACTCCCTTTCTGACTTGATATACAAGTCTATGTCCCTCATCAGTTAGATACCCTCGTAATAATGAAGACATTCATACTATAATATCAGCTTTTGACGCTCGCTTGAGTCGGGAAAGTACCCTGTGTTTTCATCAACATTTATGTGCTCGCGAATGAGCAAGTCTTCATATGTAACTCGGCTTATCTAACTATATGCGATACATCCCACGTGTTTGATACAATTTCTCTCCAATAATTTCTATCCTCACATTCCAGACATATTTTCTATCGAGCTCTGATCTATCCTCTCAGCAGCCTTCCACTCGCATACAACTAGCTAGCAACTGTAGCTTGAACCTCAATCTAGCTAGTATGAAATGGCTCTGTGTTGAAAATGGTTTGCTACTCTAACTAGCCTATAATTCTGATCTCGCAGTTTGTTCTATTTAGAAATAACTGCTTTAACTGTTATCGTTTAATTACGTTTTAATTACCACGTATTGTGTTCCCCAGCGTTTGATCAACGCTCAGAACGCACACTGAATTGAGGGTGAATATTATTCTCTTTGGTGTGCCTCCGAACCTCTTGGTCCCGTGATCCAGCGGTGCCTGTGTATGGTAACTGCTACCTCTGGTTGGAAAGATAATAAGGCAAACTCCTTGCCCACGGGATGCCCAAGATATCGATGTGCTAAAGCTTTTTTATTTTTAGTATATATATTGGTTAACAAATATTATAAGTATAAAAATACTGTTATTTTTTCTAAATTAGCAACAATAATATAAAATAGCATGTAACTAAACCAACTCCAAAAGCCTACAATCATAAGATGCTTCTTGTCAGCTTGCTAGCTTAGATTAGGAGGGGGGTACTAAGTAAACAGCATGTACCTCAATGTAGGCCACGTGAACATGTCGGGTCTGGGTGCTCAGCTGGTGCACCAGGACGTCAGGACGCAAGCAGGCAGGCAGAATGAAGTACACAGGAGACTAAACTGTTAACGCACGAATGATTAATAAACCAGAATAAAACCTAATCGTCGTCAAAATACTAGATCCGAGAACTCCACAATAACAGACGAAGGGATGAGCAATACAAAAAGTAACGCAAAAACAACATGCTGCTGAAAAGTGGCAATTGAAGATGAAATCCAGCCCAAACCTGAAATGGGGGGAACATCGAAGGAGTGAGAATAAGATAGGAAACTGGTAATTTTTATTGGGGAATTGAAATCCAGGTTGTGGTTTAACATATGTGCACAAACCCACAAAATATGGAACAATTGACCATAGACCTTGAAATCGGTCGTATCATAGCTCAAGGAACACGGCCCGGCTGCACGTCCGACCCCCGCCGCACCCCGAAACAGCGACCCGAAACAAGGAAAAGAGCAGACAACTCGAATCCGTGAGTAATGTCGAGGCGGAGTTACGATCAAGACTGCGAATAACGTCATAATAAACTAATAACAAGCTTATAATGCACTCTTTCTTCCCTTCATTTTATGACTAATTATTATATTTCAGTATCAAAGGACAAATAATAGTTAATGGGTAAGTGTGTTACTCTTTTATGCCGATTCACGTCTCATGGAACAAGTCAGCAAGTGTGTGGACTTCAGCGTTATACCGTCTGTAGCGTAAACGAGCACATTCGTTCTCAAAGCTTCAGGGCCCAGATAGCCTAGCCTAGCTGTAAACTGCAATAGCTGGGCTAGAAGGATTTGTTTAGAAGGCTAAGGCCGATTTAAAAAAACAGTCCGGGCTGATAAGCCGTGAACCACCTAGGGCGGCCGAAATGCGGTACCCCCTGTATATAGCCTCCACATTGACTCTTGTACCGTAGTAACCCTGTAATATACTCCACATTTGACTCTGTAGGGCCGGGCATTCAAGGATCTACCGCGGCAAATCCGAAATCTAGACTTTCAGTTGCATACTCTCAACTAGGAACTCCAGAATATTTGCCACCTCTAATTGTGCTTATTATGATCAAGGTTCGATTCACACAGTTATTTTATTTGAAGAGTTTGCTAAATTCATATTAAATAATAGGGGATCAAATTTGAACTACTGACATTTGGTTGGTTACATCCAGGACCCCCTAGCGGGCTGACTATATAGCCCTCTGACATGTAGATGTATGACAGCAAGACCTATTATTATTCTGTTCTGTTTTAATTATGTTCATTTATTTTCTGTTTTACTTAACACTTTAAAGCATTGCTGGTTAAGGCCTTGTAAGTAAGCATTTCACTTTTAAGGTCTCCACCTGTTGTATTTGGCGCTTGTGACAAATTACAAATTATTTGAATATCAGAGGAAATGAAAATGAACTCACAGCCCGGGAGTTACCCTGGGACTTCGACTCGCCTTCAACAGCTCACAGCCTTGACGATAAGGATCGATGGGCGCCTGCAGGAGTTCTATCTTCAGCCACATTCACTTGTCCATGGTATCTCCCTCGCCTTCAAAGAACCCCCGGGAAGTCCCCAATGCTTGCATTCCCTAGAGAATATGAAATCGCCCTCTGGGATAATCGGGGACTGGCGACTCGAAACATTTTTTTCCTCCTCATCAATCTATACACAACAGGCCGTAATTTCAAAGCAAAAACAGTATTTTTTGAAAATGTTGCTAATTTATAAAAATAAAAAAATGAAATAATAAACGTACATAAGTATTATATATATATATATACCCTTTACTCATTACTTTGTTTACGCACCTTTGTGTAAACAAAGGTTTACGCAAAGGTGCATCAGTGAATGCAGCATTCAATCTTCTTGGGTATGACTCCACCAGCTTGGCACACCTGTATTTAGGGAGTTTCTCCCATTAATCTCTGCAGATCCTCTCATGCTCTGTCAGGTTGGATGGGGAGCGTCGCTGCACAGCTATTTTCAGGTCTCTCCAGAGATGTTTGATCAGGTTCAAGTCCGGGCTCTGGCTGGGCCACTCAAGGACATTCAGAGAAGCCACTCCTGCGTTGTCTTGGCTGTGTGCTTAGTGTCGCTGTCCTGTTGGAAGGTGAACCATCGCCCCAGTCTGAGGTTCTGAGCACTCTCTAGAAGGTTTTCATCAAGGATCTCTCTGTATTTTCTTTCCCTCGATCCTGACTAGTTTCCCAGTCCCTGCCGCTGAAAAACATCCCCACAGCATGATGCTGCCGCCACCATGCTTCACCGTAGGGATGGTGCCAGGTTTCCTCTAGATGTGACACTTGGCATTCAGGCCAAAGAGTTGAATCTTGGTTTCATCAGACCAGAGAATCTTGACCAGAGAATCTTGAGTACTTTAGGTGCCTTTTGGCAAACTCCAAGCGGGCTGTCATGTGCCTTTTACTGAGGAGTGGCATCCATCTGGCCACTCTACCATAAAGGCCTGATAGGTGTAGTGCTGCAGAGATGGGAGAACCTTCTAGAAGGACAACCATCTCCACAGAGGAACTCTGGAGCTCTGTCAGAATGACCATCAGATTCTTGGTCACCTCCCTGACCAAGGCCCTTCTCCTCTGATTGCTCAGTTTGGCTGGGTGGCCAGCGCTAGGAAGAGTCTTGGTGGTTCCAAACTTCTTACATTTAAGAATGATGAAGGCCACTGTGTTCTTGGGGACCTTAAATGCTGCAGACATGTTTTGGTACCCTTCCCCATATCTGTGCCTCGACACAATCCTGTCTTGGAGCTCTACGGACAATTCCTTCGACCTCATGGCTTGGTTTTTGCTCTGACATGTGCTGTCAACTATCGGACCTTATATAGACAGGTGTGTGCCTTTCCAAATCATGTCCAATCTATTGAATTTACTCAAGGTGGACTCCAATCAAGTTCTAGAAACATCTCAAGGATGAACAATGGAAACAGGATGCCCCTGAGCTCGATTTCYAGTCTCATAGCAAAGGGTCTGAATTCTTAGGTAAATAAGGTATTTCTGTTTTTTATTTTAATTCAATTGCCCAAAAAATTGAAAAATCTGTTTTCACTTTGTCGTTATAGGTTATAGTATGCAGATTGATGAGGATTTAAAAATATATATTTGATCAATTTTAGAATAAGGCCGTAACGTAACAAAATGTGGAAAAAGTCAAGAGGTCTGAATACTTTCCTAACGCACTGTACGTTACGCATACTGAATTTCCACATGCGTGATATTTGAAATCTAATCAAAGCCTATTGGATAATAACTTGCATTGCATTTTTACAGGACAGAAACATTATATCTGACTTTCCAACATGACATAGATACAGCATCCCCCATAGTACGCAGATCCCTCATAGATACAGCAGATCCCCTCATAGATACAAGCAGATCCCCTATAGTACAGCAGATCCCCTTATAGGTACAGCAGATCCCCTCATAGGTACACGAGATCCCCTTATAGGTACAGCAGATCCCCTCATAGGGTACAGCAGATCCCCTTAAGGTACAGCAGATTCCCCTTATAGGTACAGCAGATCCTTATACGTAGGATAGCAATAAAAAACTGTACCAATAGAAGGCAGAGGAATAAGTTTTAGAGTAAAAACAAAAAAGACATGGAGGAAACGTATGGGTACTGTGGTGGAGTTGGTGGGGGGGAGCAGTGGAAGGGCCCCTTCGTCGAGGGACCGGCCCGAGACCAAGGTGGTTTCAAGGGGTCAGGGGTCAGGGCCTCAAAATGGTTTGGAATAGAAGGTCTGGTTGAGAGGACAAGGGGGGTTCAGGGCCTCAAAATGGTTGATAGAGGTCCTGGTTGAGAAGGACAAGGGGTCAAGGGCCCTCAAAATGGTTTATAGAAGGTCTGGTTTGAAAGAAGGACAAGGGGTCCAGGGCCTCAAAAATGTTTGAATCAGAAGGTCTGGTTGAGAAGGACAAGGGGTTCAGGGCCCTCAAAATGGTTTGAAAAAGGTCTTGGTTGGGAGAGGACAGGGGGTCAGGGCCTCAAATGGTTTGAATAGAAGGTCCTGGTTGAGAGGACAAGGGGTTCAGGGCCTCAAAATGGTGTGATAGAAGAGTCTGGTGTTGGGAAGGAAAGGGGTTCCAGGGCCTCCAAAATGGTTTTTGAATAGAAGGTCTTGGTTGAGAGGAACAAAGGGTTCAGGGCCTCCAAAATGGCTTTGAAGAAGGTCTGGGTTTGAAGAGGACAGGGGGTCAGGGGCCTCAACATGGTGTGATAGAAAAGGTCTTGGGTTTGAGAAGGAAAGGTGGGTCCAGGGGCTCAAATGGTTGTGATAGAAGGTCCCTGGTTTGAGAGGACCAAGGGGTCAGGACCTCAAAATGGTTGGATAGAACGGTCTGGGTTGAGAGGAACAGTGGGTCCAGGGCCTCAAAAAATGGTGGTGAATAGGAGGTCTGGTTGAGAGGACAAGGGGAGAAGATGCCATTGGGAACATCTTCATTCCTTACTCAACTCTTCTACATTTAACTTCCAATGGCATAGAGTAAGATTGCGTAGTTCTCTGCTTTCACGTGAAATGGGTGGCGAGTGGTACAGCGGTCTAAGGGCACTGCATCTCAAGTGTTTGAGGCTAATCACTACAGACACCCAAAGGGCAGCGCAAGTCGTCCCGGGGTTGGCCGGATGTCCATGGTAAAAAAGAGAGGAAGAAGAGAGGGAGATAAAGGTCATGGTAGTATCCACAGAGGAGAGGTCCATGGTAGTAAATCCCACAGAGGAGAGGTCCATGGTAAGTATCCACAGAGGAGAGGTTCAATGGTAGTTATCCACAGAGGGGAGAGGGTCCATGGTTAGTATCACAGAAAAGAAGGGTCTGGTGGTAGTATCCACAGAGGGAGGTCCGTGGTAGTATCCCACAGAGGAGAGGTCCGTGGAGTATCCACAGAGGAGAGGTCAATGGTAGTATCCACCAGAGGAGAGGTCCATGGTAGTATCCCACAGAGGAGAGGTCCCATGGTAGAGTACCACAAGAGGAGAAGGGTTCATGTAGTATCCACAAGAGCAGAGGTCTGTGGTAGTATCCACAGAGGAGAGGTTTCATGGTAGTATCCACAGAGGAGAAGGTCCATGGTAGTATCACAATAGGGAGAGGTCCAATGGTAGTATCAGGGAATTAGGTCCATGGTAAGTTCCACAGAGGAGAGGTCCCAGTGGTAGTATCCACAGAGGAGAGGTTCATGGTAGTATCCACGAGGAGAGGTCAATGGTAGTATCCAGAGGAAGAGGTTCATGGTAGTATCCACAAGAGGGAGAGGTTCCATGTAGTGGTCCACAGGAGGAGAGGTCCATGGTAGTTATCCACATAGGAGAGGTTCAATGTAGTATCCACAGAGGAGAGGTCCAGGTAGTAATCCACAGAGGGAAGAGGTCCATGGTTAGTATCCAACAGAGGAGAGGTCCATGGTAAAGTATCACAGAGGAGAGGTCCAATGGTAGTATCCAACCAGAGAAGAGGTCCGTGGGTAGTAATCCACAGAGGAGAGGTCCCTGGAAGTTATCCACAGAGGAAGAGGTCCCATGGTAGTATCCCGCATAGGAGAGGTTCATGGTAGTATACCAGAGGAGAGGTCCATGGGTTAGTATCCACCAGAGGAGAGGTTCATGGTAGTATCCACAAGGGAGAGGTCATGGTAATATCACAGAGGAAGAGGTTCCCGTGTAGTATCCACGAGGAGAGGTTCCATGCGTAGTATCCACAGAGGAGAGGTCCGTGGTAGTATCCACAGAGGGAGGTTCATGGAGTATCCACCAGAGGAGAGGTCGTGGTAGTACCAACAAGAGGAGAGGTCCCGTGGTAGTAATCCCACAGAGGAGAGGTCATGGTAGTCAACCCCAAGTTCCCACAGAGGAAAGAGGTCCATGGTAAGTATCCCCACAGAGGAGAGGTCCATGTATGTATCCACAGAGGAAGAGGTTCCATGGTAGTATCCACAGAGGAAGAGGTCCGTGGTAGTATCCACAGGGAGAGGTCCATGGTAGTATCCACAGAGGGGGTCCGTGGTGTTTCCAGAGGAAGAGGTTCATGGTAGTATCCACAGAGGGAGGTCCCCGTGGTGT
>NW_019943439.1:126419-133661 GCF_002910315.2 Salvelinus sp. IW2-2015 | reverse complement strand
TAGATAGATGGTATAACATTAGATAGATGGTATAACAGTAGATGGTATAACATTAGATAGATGGTATAACAGTAGATAGATGGTATAACAGTAGATAGATGGTATAACATTAGATAGATGGTATAACATTAGATAGATGGTATAACAGTAGATAGATGGTATAACATTAGATGGTATAACAGTAGATAGATGGTATAACAATAGATGGTACACTGCACCACATAGAGTAGTGGAATAAAAATATACACAGTTTAGCAATGGCCCTTGAAAACATAGCTTCTACGTTGCATACTGACTTTCACATGACGTCTTTCCTAGATGCTGATTGGTCAGATGCTGCAGGTGAACGCGGACATTCGTTATTCAGCAGAGGAGGTCCTCTCACACCCCTGGGTTACGGTAGGCACACACACACACACACACACACACACGTCACCTATACACTGACCGACTCCACGTCCTCTACCCTCATCTGAATAAACGTGTGTGTGTGTGTGTGTTTTGCAGGACGAGGCGACTCTAGAGAGCAGAAACGTGAACACGGAGACATTATCGTCAGCTACGGTGACCCCTGACCTTCCAGTGACCCCTACGACCCCGACAGCGACCTTTGACCCTATGACCCCGGCAGCACAGAGTAGCCCCGCTCACAACAACACTACTAATCCCAACACTAAATATGTTACCTCTGCTGAGGACACATCCAATTTCAGCCCCTAGGCAAGGGATGGGCAACTTTGATGAGGGTGGGGCCCACCAAAAATCTGAACTCGTCACGAGGGGCCGCAGTGGCTCGTGGGTGGAGTGAAGATTTAGCAATTTTATTACTAATTTCCTGCAATTCTACACATTTTGCCATGTGGGTGGAGAGAAATGTTTGCAGTTTTTAATATGATATCTGAATGAGAGTGACAAACAAAATCAATGGGATTCCATGATTAGACCATGATTCCTACCAGTTTAGATAGCTGGCTAGACTAATTAACATAATTACACCATGATTCCTACCAGTTTAGATAGCTGGCTAGACTAATTAACATAATTAATACCATGATTTCCTACAGTTTTAGATAGCTTGGCTAGACTAATTAACATAATTTCAACCATGATCCTACTAGTTTTAGGATAGCTGGATAGACTAATTAACATATTAGACCATGACTCTCTACCAGTTTAGAATAGCTGGCTAGACTAATTAAGATAATTACACAGGATTCCTCCAGTGTTAGATAGCTGGCTAGACTAATTAAGCATAATTAACGATCGATCTCGTACCAGTTTAGATAGCGGCTGAGTAGACTAATTAACATATTAAGACACAAGGTCTCTCTACCAGTTTTAGGATAGCTGGCTAGACTAATTAACATAATTCACATGCGATTCCTACCAGTTGTGATAGTAGCTGGCTAGACTAATTAGACATAATGTAGAGACCATGATTCCTAACCAGTTTTCAGATAGCTGGCTAGACTAATTAACATAATTACAACATGATTCCTGACAGTTTAGATAGCTGGCTAGACTAATTAACATAATTGAACCATGATCCTACCAGTTTAGATAGCTGGCTAGGACTAATTAAACATAATTACACCATGATTCCTACCGAGTTTAGATAGCTGGATAGACTAAATTAACATAAGTTAACATGATCTACGTTTAGATTGCTGCTAGACTAATTAACCTACATGATATTGTAGATAGCGCATAGTATCTAAGTTTAATAGCTGGCTGGACTAATTAAATAATTAGCCAGGGATTCTGCCAGTTGTTTTGTAAGATGCTATGGGGCTAGACTTAATTAACATAATTAGACCAGGGATTCCTACCAGTTTAGATAGCTGGCTAGACTAATTAAACATAATTTAGACCACGATTCTAAAGTTTAGATAGCTGGCTAGACTAATTAACATAGATTAGACCATGATTCCTACCAGTTTAGATAGCTTGGCTAGACTAATTAACATAATTTCACATGATTCCTGAGTTTAGATAGCTGGCTAGACTAATTAACTAATTAGAGCCATGATTCCTACCAGTTTAGATAGCTTGCTAGATAATTAACATAATTACATCCATGATTCCTACAGTTTAGATGCTGGATAGCCTAATTAACATATTTCACTATGATTCTACAGTTTTAAGATAGCTTGCTAGACTAATTAATAATTAAGCACCATGATTCCCACCAGTTTGAATAGCTGGATAGACTAATTACAATAATTTCACATGATTCCTACCAGTTTAGATAGCTGCAGACTAATTACATAATTATGACCATGATTCCTACAGTATTAGATAGCTAGCTAGACTAATTAATAAATTAGACCATGATTCTACTACAGTTTAAGATAGCTGAGCCAGATCTATATTAACGTTATGAAATTTAGATTATGGATTACGATACCAGTTTTAGGATGAGGCTGCGCAGACTATTTAACATAATTAGGACATGATCTACCAGTTTTAGATAGCTAGTAGATAATTAACTTAATTAGAGCATGATCCTACAGTTATATCAAATGGGCCTAGCTGGGGACTAAATTAACCATCTGCAAACTATGAGCTGACGTGGGGGCAAATTGGTGATGTGCAGCGACTGACAAACAAGAGAAAAACTGCTGCTGCACAACCTGACTTCTACCTACTCACTTGTGTATTCTACTATTCTACTAGCAACAGTAAGTTGTGAGCTCGAGCTAGAGTCAAAGAAAATGGATACGTGGGCTAGAAAGAGTTGGCTCCCTTCCCTGGGCTCTTCTCTTATAGGTGAGGAGAAGACAGGGAGCCCTAGAATGGAGCCCTAGACCCTACGCCCTATTGTAGGGTGTGGAGATCTGAGACGATTTGATTGGTATTATCAATATGGGCAAACTTCCACCTAGCCTATCAGAGGGCAAGGTGGGAGCTATTACCATATTGCTTACATCTATCAAATCCAGTTTGGGGGAGGGTGGGGGATAGTTTGGGGGAGGGTGGGGTTAGTTTTGGGGAGGGGTGGGATAGTTTGGGGGAGGGTGGGGGATAGTTTGGGGGAGGGGGGGGTTGGGGATGGGTGGGGGTTAGTTTGTGTTATGGGGGGGGTTGGTTTTGGGGGATGGGGGCAAGGTGCCATTTTGAAACTTGGCCACATCCTAATAGTCTTGGACAGTCTAATTTCCTTGACCTCCTTCCTTCACATCCATTGACGAGAAAGGATTCAGTAAGGTCCACCACAGACGTCGCCTCATTGTATCGGTCCCACCGTGGCATCTGTGAGCGCATGGGCAGTGCCATTGAGGCCATCTCAATTTTTGAAAAGTAGTCCCATTTTCTTCTTCTACTACTTCTATGGAGCTGCCACCTAGAGTGTGTTGTTTAAACAGGTATGAAGCCAAGATGGGCGATTTACTGCCCTCTGCAGTTATGGAATGTTTCCTCACGAGTATAATTCATTGGCTGATCCTTCCTGATGACATGGATGGAATTATGTGATCRTTCCCTCTTAAATGTTAAATTAAAGATTCACCCATTTTTGAATGTTATTGTTTTTTGTGCATCTTTCAGCGATGTTCTATCGTTTCCTGGGGGTCTTTTCATGTTTAATCTCTGAGCTATTGCCATACAAGCAGGCAGAAATCCGTCCGGTTTTGACGTAGCATTGCGATAAAGCACCTGTCACTAAACTAAAGCAAACTTCTATCATAATCATTCACTAAACTGGAAGTTAATAGGAATTTAAATCGCGAAAAATTCTATCGTACGTGTCAGATTTCAATACTGGTCGACGTCATAACGCGGGAGGTTGTCTTCTCTCCAATCATATTTGAGCGATATTCCTACTTCTACAAATGTGTCATTTAACCGGAAGGTCCAACACATCTCTCCTGTTTTGCCTCGTCAGTCTAGGGGGGTGAGTTGCAGGTGCCGTTGTTGAATGTCAGACTCCACTCTGAAGGAACATCAATCTGCAGTTTGAACATGGTCAGATTGTAGACTCCTAAATTTATAGTGCAGTTTGTTAATAAGGTGATTTTACAGCTAGCTAGCTACTTGACCTGCTGTTATTGACTTTAGTATTATTGGGTGAAGCTACGCTTGCTTGCCAGCCCATAGAGAGCATTGCATTGTGGGTTTTGTAGTCGACTTTAGCGGCAACAGATATCCACAACGATTTTCAAGTTGCAACCAACCTTATTATAATGACAAAAATGTAACATTTGTTGACAAATAAATATTGTTCTCACATAGTGTTATTTAACTCTGAACTATAGGAATGAGTAGTTTAATTAGATTTTTATTTTAAGGGGACTTTAAGCGGTTCTGGACTGGTTCAACCCAAGATGTTTTGTGTACCAGAGTACGTGAGCGGAATTGAGCAGTCGGTCGGAAATCCTGCTCATTGCTCCTGGAGCTCCACGTCCTTTTCAACCACTCCACTAAAAACCTCTCCTTGCGGGGAAGAAAAAACCTGCCACTACAAATTCGCTCCTTTCAGTAAAATAACAATTTAACCACCAACACCCATCTATTTTTTTGTGACTACCTAGACCTACCATTTGGTTTTGAAGTAATGAAACAAAAACATATTATTTGAATTAAAAGTATTTGAATACAGCATATTAACTCTGAATAGTACATGTCATATTAAACAGCATATTAACACTGAATAGACTACATGTCATATTAAACAGCTATATTAACACTCTGAATAGGCACTGTCATATTAACAGCATTAAACACTCGAATAGGTACATGTCATATTAAACAGCATATTAACCCTCTGATAGTATACATGTCATATTAAACAGCATATTAACACTCTGAATAGGTACATGTCATATTAAACAGCATATTAACACTCTGAATAGGCTACATGTCATATTAAACAGAATATTAACACTATAGAATACTATGTCATATTAAACAGCATATTAACACTCTGAATAGGCTTACATGTCATATTAAACAGCATATTAACACTCTGAATAGCTAATGTCATATTAAACCAATTAACACTCTGAATAGCTACATGTCATATTAAACAGCATATTAACTATGAATAGCTACATGTCATATTAAACAGAATTAAACTCTGAATAGGCTACATGTCATATTAAACAGCATATTAACACTCTGAATAGGCTACATGTCATATTAAACAGCATATTAACACTCTGAATAGGCTACATGTCATATTAAACAGCATATAACACTCTGAATAGGCTACATGTCATATTAAACAGCATATAAACTCTGAATAGCTACATGTCATATTAAACAGCATATTAACACTCTGAATAGGCTACATGTCATATTAAACAGCATATTAAACTCTGAATAGAGACATGTCATATTAAACAGATATTAACACTCTGAATAGGCTACATGTCATATTAAACAGCATATTAAACATCTGAATAGGCTACATGTCATATTAAACAGCATATTAACACTCTGAATAGGCTACATGTCATATTAAACAGCATATTAACACTCTGAATAGGCTACATGTCATATTAAACAGCATATTAAACTCTGAATAGGCTACTGTCATATTAAACAGATATTAACACTCTGAATAGGCTACATGTCATATTACACCAGTAATATTAACACTCTGAATAGGCTACATGTCATATTAAACAGATATTAACACTCTGAATAGGCTACATGTCATATTAAACAGCATATTAACTCTGAATAGGATATGTCATATTAAACAGCATATTAACACTCTGAATAGGCTACATGTAATTTAACAGCATATTAATCTGAATGACTAATGTATATTAAACAGATATTAACACTCTGAATAGGTACATGTCATATTAAACAGATATTAACACTCTGAATAGGCCACATGTCATATTAAACAGATATTAACACTCTGAATAGGATCATGTCATATTAAACAATATTAAACACTCTGAATAGGCTACATGTCATATTAAACAGCATTAAAACCTCTGAATAGCTACATGTCATATTAAACAGTATATTAAAACTCTGAATAGGCTACATGTCATATTAAACAGCATATTAAACACTCTGAATAGACACATGTCATATTAAACAGCATATTAACACTCTGAATAGGCAATGTCATATTAAACAGCATTAAACACTCTGAATAGGCACATGTCATATTAACAGCATATTAACACTCTGAATAGCTACATGTCATATTAAACAGCATATTAACACTTGAATAGACTACATGTCATATTAAACAGCTATTAACACTCTGAATAGACTACATGTCATATTAAACAGCATATTAACACTCTGAATAGGTACATGTCATATTAAACAGCATATTAACACTCTGAATAGGCTACATGTCATATTAACAGCATATTAACACTCTGAATAGGCTACATGTCATATTAAACAGCATATTAACACTCTGAATAGGCTACATGTCATATTAAACAGCATATTAACACTCTGAATAGGTACATGTCATATTAAACAGCATATTAACACTCTGAATAGGCTACATGTCTATATAAACAGTATATTAACATCTGAATAGGCTACATGTCATATTAAACAGCATATTACACTCTGAATAGGCTACATGTCATATTAAACAGCATATTAACACTCTGAATAGGCTACATGTCATATTAAAAGCATATTAACACTCTGAATAGGCTACATGTCATATAAACAGCATATTAACACTCTGTAGATACATGTCATATTAAACAGATATAACACTCTGAATAGACTAATGTCATATTAAACAGCATATTAACACTCTGAATAGGCTACATGTCATATTAAACAGCATATTAACACTCTGAATAGGCTACATGTCATATTAAACAGCATATAAACACTCTGAATAGGCACATGTCATATTAAACAGCATATTAAACTCTGAATAGGCTACATGTCATATTAAACAGCATATTAACACTCTGAATAGGCTACATGTCATATTAAACAGCATATAACACTCTGAATAGGCTACATGTCATATTAAACAGCATATTAACACTCTGAATAGGTACATGTCATATTAACAGCATATTAACACTCTGAATAGGCACATGTCATATTAAACAGCATATTAACACTCTGAATAGGCTACATGTCATATTAAACAGCATATTAAACTCTGAATAGGCTACATGTCATATTAAACAGCATATTAACACTCTGAATAGGCTACATGTCATATTAAACAGCATATTAACACTCTGAATAGGCTACATGTCATATTAAAAGCATATTAACACTACTGACTCAGGC
>NW_019943439.1:116627-123264 GCF_002910315.2 Salvelinus sp. IW2-2015 | reverse complement strand
AACATGAAAAGGTGAATGTAAGAAGCGCTCATAATTTCAAATAGGCTACATGTCATATTAAACAGCATATTAACACTCTGAAAGGCTACATGTCATATTAAACAGCATATTAACACTCTGAATAGACTACATGTCATATTAAACAGCATATTAACACTCTGAATAGGGACATGTCATATTAAACAGCATATTAACACTCTGAATATACACATGTCATATTAAACAGCATATTAACACTCTGAATAGGCTACATGTCATATTAAACAGCATATTAACACTCTGAATAGGCTACATGTCATATTAAACAGCATATTAAACACTCTGAATAGGCTACATTGTATATTAAACAGCATATTAACACTCTGAATGGCTACATGTCATATTAAACAGCATATTAACACTCTGAATAGGTACATGTCATATTAAACAGCATATTAACACTCTGAATAGGCTACATGTCATATTAAACAGCATATAACACTCTGAATAGCTACATGTCATATTAAACAGCATATTAACACTCTGAATAGGCTACATGTCATATTAAACAGCATATTAACACTCTGAATAGGCTACATGGCATATTAAACAGCATATTAACACTCTGAAATAGGCTACATGTCATATTAAACAGCATATTACACTCTGAATAGGCTCATGTCATATTAAACAGCACATATACACATCTGAATAACTACATGTCATATTAAACAGCATATTAACACTCTGAATAGGCTACATGTCATATTAAACAGCATATAACACTCTGAATAGGCTACATGTCATATTAAACAGCATATTAAACACTCTGAATAGGCTACATGTCATATTAACAGCATATTAACACTCTGAATAGGCTACATGTCATATTAAACAGCATATTAACACTCTGAATAGGCACATGTCATATTAAACAGCATATTAACACTCTGAATAGGCTACATGTCATATTAAACAGCGCATATTAACCACTCTGTACATGTCATATTAAACAGCATATTAACACTCTGAATAGGCTACATGTCATATTAAACAGCATATTAACACTCTGAATAGGCCACATGTCATATTAAACAGCATATTAACAGTCTGAATAGGTTACATGTCATATTAAACAGCATATTAACACTCTGAATAGACTACATGTCATATTAAACAGCATATTAACACTCTGAATAGACTACATGTCATATTAAACAGTATATTAACACTCTGAATAGGCCACATGTCATATAAACAGTATATTAACACTCTAAATAGGTCAGGAGCCAAACAGAAGAAGTAAGTAGTAACAAAGAAGTAACAAGTAACAATTTTTGTTACTAAGAAGTAACAAAAATGAATTATTTCGGCTATATTATTTCAAAGCTATAGCCTACAAAGAAATACATTGTGGAGAATTTGCGAGTGTGACACAATATGCTGGTAGGGACATAAAGCATGCGGCATTTAAACATTTCGATGTATTAAATCATTATAGTCTAGAAAAAAATGCGCATATAGGCTGTGACTTACTTAGAATGAAAGACAAATTAAACGAAAAAAATGCCTTTTTTTAGGCTCAGTCTACAAGGCCGTTTGAATTCATTTTTAGAAACACGAATCTGGTCAGCCTGGGGCTTCAGGCTCATGGGACGGTGCCTGGAGAGCCGAACAGCAGCAGAGAATATCCTCTCTGTGCTGCTTTTCAGATTCCACAGTGATTCTTTAGTTGTGGACGTTACATCACCACACCCCCTCTCTTGGCCGTCATCTCTGTAAATCARTTTGATGTTGCACCTGTGTGTTTTATCGGTTTCTTTATGAAACTATTTAGTGAACTCCATGAACAGTAGCTATATATATAGCAGCACACAAATAGACTACTTGATGTGAGCGCTACTTGGAGCGACATATGGAGTGGACCAGAAGGCCTACGCTCCAGCTCCGCTCAGCTGACGTACTCTGTAGTGTACCGATCGCTCTGTGAACGTCCCGCTTCACATACCATTCTCCGCTCGCATCTGAAATACAGTATGTCAAATCTTGACACTTCATTTGCATAGGGGGAGCTACACATCACATTTTCTGGCCTATCCAGACAAAGGGTCCCCTTGGTTGTGAACCTTCCAGCTCTGCTCACATTAAGGCATATGAAATGCGACTCTAGCGATTACAGCAGACAGGCTCATCTCGCTAATATTATCATGCCCGAATTTAGAGCTCTCAATATGAAACGATACTAAATCATTTTCGTAGAATTTAAATAAGACCACTTTCTTCTTGGTCACAGAGGGACGAAATCACCTCGTCCGTAAAGCTGAAGTTGTAATGAGTCAGTAGACATTTTGAATGGCGTCTCTGCGCCTCTGAAGACGTCATCTGTCATCGGTTATATGAAATGGGGCCAATTATGTCACTAAGTATGATTAGAGTTGTTTTACAGTTATAAGGGGAAATATATTAAGTAGTTTAATTTGATTGTTACTATATTTATAAAGCACGATGAAGAGATGTATTGTGTGTCTGGGAGGGGTATATGTTAAAACAACCTGGTTTAATGATGATGATGAAGAGATGTATTGTGTGTCTGGGAGGGGTATATGTTAAAACAACCTGGTTTGATGATGATGAAGAGATGTATTGTGTGGTCTGGGAGGGGTATATGTTAAAACAACCTGGTTTATGATGATGATGATGAAGAGATGTATTGTGTGTCTGGGAGGGGTATATGTTAAACAACCTGGTTTAATATGATGAAGAGATGTTTGTGTGTCTGGGAGGGTTATATGTTAAAACAACCTGGTTAATGATGATGATGATGATGAGGATGTGTTGTGTGTCTGGGAGGGGTATATGTTAAAACAACCTGGTTTGATGATGATGATGATGAAGAATGTTTGTGTGTCTGGGAGGGTATATGTTAAAACAACCTGGTTTAATGATGATGAAGAGATGTATTGTGTGTCTGGGAGGGGTATATGCTAAAATAACCTGGTTTGTGATGATGATGATGAAGAGATGTGTTGTGTGTCTGGGAGGGTATATGTATAAAACAACCTGGTTTAATGATGATGAAGAGATGTATTGTGTGTCTGGGAGGGGTAATATGCTAAATAACTGGTTTGATGATGAATGAAGAGATGATTGTGTGTCTGGGAGGGGTATATGTTAAAACAACCTGGTTTGATGAGATGATGATGAAGAGATGTTTGTGTGTCTGGGAGGGGTATATGTTAAAACAACCTGGTTTGATGAATGATGATGAAAGAGATGTTTGTGTGTCTGGGAGGGGTATATGTTAAACACTGTTTAATGATGATGAAGAGATGTATTGTGTGTCTGGAGGGTATATGTTAAACAACCTGGTTTAGATGATGATGAAGAGATGTATTGTGTGTCTGGAGGGGTATATGAAACTAACCTGGTAATGATGAGAAGAGAGATTAGGTGCGGGAGGGTAGAAAAACCGTGTATTAGAGTAGAAGAGGTTGTCTGGAGGGATAGTTAAAAAGTGTATGATGGATGTATGAATGAGTGTTGTGGTTCTGGTGAGTGTTGGATTGTTTATTTTTATCTATATCTTGGTGATGTTATGTATTTGATTGATGATGATGTGGATGTTTGTGTGTGGGGGGGTATATGAACAACCTGGTTTATGATGATGATGATGAAGAGATGTATTGTGTGTCTGGGAGGGTATAGTTTAAACAACCTGGTTTATGATGAGGATGTATATGTGTGTCTGGGAGGGGTATATGTTAAAAACCTGGTTTAAATGATGATGATGAAGAGATGTATTGTGTGTCTGGGAGGGGTATATGTTAAAACAACCTGGTTTAATGATGAAGAGATGTATTGTGTTGTCTGGGAGGGGTATATGTTAAAAAACCTGGTTTATGATATGAAAAGAGATGTATTGTGTGTTCTGGGAGGGGTATATGTTAAAACACCTGGTTTAATGATGAATGATGATGAGATGTATTGTGTGTCTGGGAGGGGTATATGTAAAAACAACTGGTTGATGTGATGATGATGAAGAGATGTATTGTGTGTCTGGGAGGGGTATATGCTAAAATAACCTGGTTTGATGATGATGAAGATGTATTGTGTGTCTGGGAGGGGTATATGTTAAAAACAACCTGGTTTAATGATGATGATGAGATGAAGTTGTATGTGTGTCTGGGAGGGGTATATGTTAAAACAACCTGGTTTAATGAATGAAGATGTATTGTGTGTCTGGGAGGGTATATGTTAAAAAACCTGTTTGATGATGATGAAGAGATGTATTGTGTGTCTGGGAGGGGTATAGTTAAACACCCTGGTTTAATGATGATGATGATGAAGAGATGTATTGTGTGTCTGGGAGGGGTATATGTTAAAACAACCTGGTTTAATGATGATGATGAGAGATGTATGTGGTGTCTGGGAGGGGTATATGTTAAACAACCTGGTTTAATGATGAGAAGAGATGTATTGTGTGTCTGGGAGGGTATATGTTAAACAACCTGGTTTAATGATGAAGAGATGTATTGTGTGTCTGGGAGGGGTATATGTTAAAACCTGGTTAATGAATGAGATATAAGAGATGTATGTGTGTCTGGGAGGGGTATATGTTAAAACAACCTGGTTTAATGATGATGATGATGATGAGAGATGTATTGTGTGTCTGGGAGGGGTATATGTTAAACAACCTGGTTTGATGATGATGAAGAGATGTATTGTGTGTCTGGGAGGGGTATATGTTAAACAACCTGGTTTGATGATGAAGAGATGTATTGTGGTCTGGGAGGGGTATATGTTAAAACACTGGTTTGAATGATGATGAAGATGTATTGTGTTCTGGGAGGGGTATATGTTAAAACACGGTTTAATGATGAATGATGAATGAAGATTATTGTGTGTCTGGAGGGGTATATGTAAAACAACTGGTTGATGATGTAAGAGATGTATTGTGTGTCTGGAGGGGTATATGTTAAAACAACCTGGTTTGATGATGATGATGATGATGGATATGTATTGTGTGTCTGAGGGGTATGGTTGTATCTGTAAAACACATAAAAAGTGAGATAAAGATGACATCTTGACTAGTGGTCGTTGATTGTTACTTGTAGATGACATCTTGACTAGTGGTCGTATGATGTTTACTTGATAGACACATCTGACTAGTGGTCGTTGAGTGTTACTTGTAGACGAATCTTGACTACGGTCGTTGATTGTTACTTGTAGACGACATCTTGACTATGGTCGTTGATTGTTACTGTGTAGACGACATCTTGACTACTGGTCGTTGATTGTTACTTGTAGAGCGACATCTTGACTACTGGTCGTTGATTGTTACTTGTAGACTACATCTTGACTAGTGTCGTTGATTGTTACTTGTAGACGCATATTGACTAGTGGTCGTTGATTGTTACTTGTAGACACATCTTGACTACTGGTCGCTGATTGTTACTTGTAGACGAATATTGACTAGTGGTCGTTGATTGTTCTTGTAGATACATTTGACTGTGGTCGTTGATTGTTACTTGTAGACACATCTTGACTAGTGGTCGTTGATTGTTACTTGTAGACGACTGGACTTCTGCCAACCACCAGAGAAGCTTCGATAACGAGTCATAGGCACTAGTATTAAACATGTTTTATTTTGATTAAAAGGCCTGTGGAACATCCAGTTACAGTATGTAAATGACACAAAGCAGTTAACCACAGAAAGAAAATCCTAAACCAACCTCCCTCAGTACATTTTCACAGACTAAATGAAATTAGACTGAAGTGAAAGTAGGATTCACCCCCATAGAACAGCTGTTATTAAAGTGACCACTAGGTTACCTTAGAAATACATGACCAGGTAAGTACCAGTTTAAACAAAGAAATTACAATCACTGGAATGGTTACACAGCTAGACAATGGCAATTGAACTACACCCCCTGTGGGTACACTCAATGGGCACGCACCACCGCACAGACGCCATAGACTTGAATGTGGATTACCATTCTAGTAATTAATTTTTATGTGAAAGCACTGTGCTGTAAGGCTGGCTTGCTGGTGATTATTCTGATACACGGGGATAAGATCAACAGGATTCAAGCAAACTGTTCAGATGTTAGAACTCAACGGCTCAATTTGCACAAAGTAAGTACTGAGATGTAATATAGTTTGGTATTTAGTGTCAGTGTGGTGTCATATGGAGCGTTTAGTGTCATATGGAGTGTAGTTTGGTGTATTAGGAGGACAGTTTGGGTGTCAATTAGGAGGACAGTGTGGTGTCAATTAGGAGGACAGTGTGGTGTAATATGGAGTGTAGTTTGGTGTCAATATGGAGGTAGTTTGGTGTCATATTGAGTGTTTTCAATTAGGGAGTTTTTGGTGTCAATATGGAGGAGTTTTGGTGTCATATGGAGGATCTTAGTGTTCAATATGGAGTGAGTTTGGTGTCAATTAGGCAGGAGCAGTTGGTGTCATAGGAGGACATGTGGTGTAATATGGAGGACAGTGTGTCAATATGGAGTGAGTTGGTGTCAATATGGAGGAGTTTGGTGTCAATTGGATGTACGTTTGTGTCAGGGTGTTCATATGGAGGACAGTGTGGTGTCAATATGGAGTGTAGTTTGGTGTCAGTATGGAGGTAGTTTGGTGTCAATATGGAGGGTAGTTT
>NW_019943439.1:97607-113227 GCF_002910315.2 Salvelinus sp. IW2-2015 | reverse complement strand
TCAATATGAGGACAGTTGGTGTCAATATGGAGGACAGTTTTTGGTGTCCATATGGAGGACAGTTTAGTTGTGATATGATGTAGTTTGGTGCAATATGGAGGACAGTTTGGTGTCAATCATGCAGGGTAGTTTAGTGTCGAATATGAGGACAGTGTGGTGTCAATATGGAGGACAGTTTGTTGCGATATGGAGTGTAGTTTGGTGTCAATATGGAGGACAGTTGGTGTCAATATGCAGGTAGTTGTTAGTGTCAATATGGAGGACAGTTTGGTGTCAATATGGAGGACAGTTTGGTGTCAATATGGAGTGTAGTGTGTGGTGTCAATTGCAGGGTAGTTTAGTGTCAATATGGAGGACAGTTTGGTGTCAATATGCAGGTAGTTTAGTGTTCAATATGGAGGAAGTGGTGTCATATGGGGAGTGTGGTGTCAATATGGAGACAGTTTGGTGTCAATATGGAGACAGTTTGGTGTCAATATGGAGGACAGTTTGGTGTCATATGGGGTAGTTTAGTGTCAATATGGAGGACAGTGTGGTGTCAATATGGAGGTAAGTTTGGTGTCAATATGGAGGACAGTTGGTGTCAATATGAGAGGGGTGTCAATATGAGGACAGTTTGGTTGTCAATATGGAGGACAGTTGGGTCAATATGGAGGGACAGTTGGTGTCAATATGGAGGACAGTTTGCGCAAACTGTTTTCTATCTATTCCTTATCATACTGTTGAGATGTAAACAGAATGTTCATCAACCACATCAGTACAACAACACATACTCATTCATTCATTCATTCGCTTAACAAACACTTTCTCTCTGTCCCTGTACCTCACACACCCACATAGACCTGTTATATACACAGTGGACAAAACATTAGGAACACCTTCCTAACATTCAATTGCACCCCCCTCTTGCCCTCAGAACAGCCTCAATTCGTCGGGGCCTGGACTCTACAAAGTGTCAAAAGCGTTCCACAGGCATGCTGGGCCATGCTGAATCCAATGCTTCCCACAGTTGTGTCAAGTTGGTTGGACATCCTTTGGGTGGTGGACCATTCTTAATACACACAGGAAACGGTTGAGCGTGAAAATCCCCAGCAGCGTTGCAGTTCTTGACACAAACCAGTGTGCCTGGCACCCTACTACCATACCCTGTTCAAAGGCAATTCAATATTTTTGTCTTGCCCGTTCACCTTCTGAATGGCACACATACACAATCCACGTCTCAAGGCTTAAACATCCTTCTTTAACCCCCGTCTCCTTCTCTTCATCTACACTGATTTGAAGTGGATTTCAAATCGATAAAGCATCATAGCTTTAACCCCCGTCTCCTTCTCTTCATCTACACTGATTTGAAGTGGATGTCAAATCGATAAAGCATCGTTTACCTGGATTCAGCTGGTCAGTCATGGAAAGAGCAATGCTTTGTATACTCAGTATATATGTACACCCCATGACTTCTTCCACATGTTGTTCTGGTACAGACGGAATTTAAAATGGATTCAATTGAGATTTTCTATCATTGGACTTACCCACAATACCCCATAATGTCAAAAGTGGAATTATGTTTAGAGAAATGTTTACAAATGAATAAAAAAATAAAAAGCTGAAATGTCTTGAGTCAATAAGTATTCAACTCCTTTGTTATATCAAGACTAAATAAGTTCAGGAGTCACATAATAAGTTGTATGGACTCACTCTGCGTGCAATAATAGTGTTTAACATGGTTTTTGAATGACTACCTCATCTCTGTACCCCACACATACAATTATCTGTAAGTTCCCTCAGTCGAGCAGTGAATTTCACAGATTCAACCACAAAGACCAGGGAGTTTTTCCATTGCCTCACAAAGAAGGGCWCCTATTGGTAGATGGGTKAAAATATAAAKAGCAGACATTGAATATCCCTTTGAGCATGGTGAKGTTATTAATTACACTTTGGATGGTGTGTCAATACACCKAGTCAKTARAAAGATYCAGGCGTCCTTCCTAACTTAGTTGCTGGAGAGGAAGGAAACCGSTCAGGGATTTCACCATAAAGGCCAATGGTGACTTTAATGTTCCCGAGTGGCCGAGTTACAGTTTTGACTTAAATCTATGTCAAGAAAATGGTTGTCTAGCAATGATCAACAASCAATTTSACAGAGCTMGAAGAATTTTGCAAATAATAAATGGGTAAATGTTAGCTTTCCACACGTGGATTGTGTAACTGTCAATGGTGCTTCTACAAAGTATTGACTCAGGGGTGTAAATACCTACGCAAATTAGATATTTTCAATAAATTTGCAAACATTTCTAAGAACATGTTTTCACTTTGTCATTATGGGGTATTGTGATGTCATTATGGGGTATGGTGATGTCATTATACAGTATTGTGTGTGGATTGGTGAGAAAAAACTATTTAATCCATTTTGAATTCAGGCTGTAAAACAAAATATGGTATAAGTCAAGGGGTATGAATACTTTCTGAAGGCACATATTCATATATACACTACATTACCAAAAGTATGTGGACACCTGCTCGTCGAACATCTCATTCAAAAATCATGGGAATTCATTTGGAGTTGGTCCCCAATTAGCTGCTATAATACAGCCTCCACTCTTCTGGGAAGGCTTTCCACCAGATGTTGGAACATTGCTYCAGGGACTTACAATTCATACCAAAGGTGTTAGATGGGTTGAAGTCAGGGCTCTGTGCAGGCCAGTCAAGTTCTTCCACACCGATTTCCACAAACCATTTCTGTATGGAACTCGCTTTGTGCACGGGGGCATTGTCATGCCGAAACAGGAAAGGGCCTTCCCCAAATTGTTGCCACAAAGTTGGAAGCACAGAATCGTCTAGAATGTCATTGTATGCTGTGGCGTTAAGATTTCCCTTCACTGGAACTAAGTGGCCCGAACCATGAAAAACAGCCCCAGATCAGTATTCCTCCTCCACCAAACTTTACAGTTGGCACTATGCATTGGGGCAGGTAGCGTTCTCCTGGCATCCACCAAACTCCGGAGAACCCGCTTCCTCTACTCAATGGAGGGTGAGCTTAACACCACTTCACAAATAACAGCACCTACAGTTGACCGGGGCAGCTCTAGCAGGGCAGAAATTTGACCAACTGACTTGTCGACAGGTGGCATCCTATGACGGTGCCACGTTTAAAAATCACTGAGCTCTCGTACGGCCATTCTACTGACAATGTTTGTCTATGGAGATCGCATGGCTGTGTGCTCGATTTTATACACCTGTCAGCAACGGGTGTGGCTGAAATTAACCCAATCCACTAATTTGAAGGGATGTCCACATACTTATGGCAATGTAGTTTTATATATCACATAGTGTACGTGGTCCAGCTGCCAGGAAGCAGTTTCAGATAGTTTTTGGGGACCAGGCCTCGCCTCCCTCCTGCATCCCCCAGATACCACTCCTCGTCTACTGTCACCACCCCTGTTACTACCTCCCCTGCCTGGGAGAGAGACAGCGGAAAAGACAGGGAAAGAGAGAGGGGGGGGAGGGAGTAAGGGAGAGAAGGGGGGAAAGAGAGAGGGAGAGAGTAAGTACTCAAATCATCCGACTTGCTACTTCATTTGTGACAAAATAACAACACACACTCACAAAGTGCTGAGCAAGCCTACCTTCACCTGCCTTCATCTACCTTCACTCTACCTTCTCCTGCCTTCATCTACCTTCTCCTGCCTTCACCTACCTTCTCCTACCTTCATCTGCCTTCTCCTACCTTCATCTGCCTTCTCCTGCCTTCACCTGCCTTCACCTGCCTTCTCCTGCCTTCACCTGCCTTCATCTGCCTTCTCCTACCTTCATCTGCCTTCTCCTGCCTTCACCTGCCTTCACCTGCCTTCTCCTACCTTCACCTACCTTCAGTGAGAGCTCATCTTCGCTCTCTCCACTGAAATCAAACAGGACCTTGGCCACGCCCCTGGCCACAGGCTGGCCCGTCATTGGCTGAGCTGCAGAGAGGAGCAGAAAGTATGGTTAAACTCTGTGACCAAAATGTGTGCATGTTACCCCGAGATGAAGTCTCCCTTATGGAACTGATCTAGGATCAGCTTCCCCTCCCCCCCAAAACCTTAACCATTAGTGTGGGGGCGTGGAACGCAAAACTGACCCCAGATCAGRGTCTATTTCACCCTACTCTGTGTGTTACCTGTGTTACAGGTGTGTGTGAAGGTAGTGGGGAACAGTCCCTCCCGTCCGTCCAGTGTTCCTCTGGTCCAGTCTGCGTCGACACGCTGTGTTACTCTGATCAGCGCCCCCTGCTGGAACCACAGATCCTCTGAAGTCTGACCTGGGAAGTCGTGAAGAGCCACAACCCACTGGTCTGGAACGTCTGAGAGAGAACACACGCACACACACACACACACGCACACGCACACGCACACACACACACACACGTATGCACACGTATGCACACACACACACGTACACACGTAAGCGCACACGCACACACAAATACACGTTTATAAATATTAACACACAAATACACACACACGTAAGCGCACACACACACAAATCTTCAGCTGACTAAAGGGTGTGCTGTGTGGACAAAACATTCCACTCAGACCCTCTGCCAGGGAGAGAGAGGATCCGTTTCACAATTAACCATTAACTAATTTAACCATTAACTCATTTAACCATTAACTCATTTAACCATTAACTCATTTAACCATCAACCATGCTCCTAATGAACCTGTCTATGTGGTTAACTATCTACTCTCAAAGACTCACAGGACTGAAAGACAAGGTTATAGGATAACCAGCCTCACAGGACAGAAAGACAAGGCTATAGGATAACCAGCCTCCCAGGACAGAAAGACAAGGCTATAGGATAACCAGCCTCACAGGACAGAAAGACAAGGCTATAGGATAACCAGCCTCACAGGACAGAAAGACTAAGGCTATAGGATAACCAGCCTCACAGGACAGAAAAGACAAGGGCTATAGGATTAAACCAGCCTCACAGGACAGAAAGACAAGGCTATAGGATAACCAGCCTCACAGGACAGAAAGACAAGGCTATAGGATAACCAGCCTCACAGGACAGAAAGACAAGGCTTATAGGATAACCAGCCTCACAGGACAGAAGACAAGGCTATAGGATAACCAGCCTCACAGGACAGAAAGACAAGGCTATAGGATAACCAGCCTCACAGGACAGAAAGACAAGGCTATAGGATACCAGCCTCACAGGACAGAAAGACAAGCTATAGGATAACCAGCCTCACAGGACAAGAAAGACAAGGCTATAGGATAACCAGCCTCACAGGACCGAAAGACAAGGCTATAGGATAACCAGCCTCACAGGACAGAAAGACAAGGCTATAGGATAACCAGCCTCCCAGGACAGAAAGACAAGGCTATAGGATAACCAGCCTCACAGGACAGAAAGACAAGGCTATAGGATAACCAGCCTCACAGGACAAAGAACAAGCTATAGGATAACCAGCCTCACAGGACAGAAAGACAAGGCTATAGGATAACCAGCCTCACAGGACAGAAGACAAGGCTATAGGATAACCAGCCTCACAGGACAGAAAGACGAAGCTATAGGATAACCAGCCTCACAGGACAGAAAGACAAGGTTATAGGATAACCAGCCTCACAGGACAGAAAGACAAGGTTATAGGATAACCAGCCTCACAGGACAGAAAGACAAGGTTATAGAATAACCAGCCTCACAGGACAGAAAGACAAGGCTATAGGATAACCAGCTCCACAGGACAGAAAGACAAGGCTATAGGATAACCAGCCTCACAGGACAGAAAGACAAGGTTATAGGATAACCAGCCTCACAGGACAGAAAGACAAGGCTATAGGATACCAGCCTCACAGGACAGAAAGACAAGGCTATAGGATAACCAGCCTCACAGGACAGAAAGACAAGTTATAGGATAACCAGCCTCACAGGACAGAAAGACAAGGCTATAGGATAACCAGCCTCACAGGACAGAAAGACAAGGCTATAGGATAACCAGCCTCACAGGACTGAAAGACAAGGCTATAGGATCACCAAATACAGCTCTCCACTAGAATCCAGTTGGCCAAATCTATCTAGGTCTATTATGTTTGGCTTTGGTCAAGATGGAAACAACTAAAATTGAAAGGAAAAGTCTAATCAAGGTCTTCTAGCTGAATAATTGAAGGACCTTGGTTCTAATCAAGTCTTCTAGCTGAATAATTGAAGGACCTTGGTTCTAATCAAGGTCTTCTAGCTGAAAATTGAAGGACCTTGGTTCTAATCAAGGTCTTCTAGCTGAATAATTGAAGGACCTTGGGTCTAATCAAGGTCTTCTAGCTGAATAATTGAAGGACCTTGTTCTAATCAAGGTCTTCTAGCTGAATAATTGAAGGACCTTGGTCTAATCAAGGTCTTCATAGTTGAGTAATTGAAGGACCTTGGTTCTAATCAAGGTCTCTCTAGCGGAAAGGAATTGCAAGGACCTTGGGTCTAATCAAGGTCTTCTAGCTGAATAATTGAAGGACCTTGGGTCCCGCTCACCTGAGGATTCAGTTGTCTCCTTGGTTGTCTCGACAATGGGCTGTAACCCTGCCAACGGAGGTAGTTCCTCCAGGATCTCGGTGAAGGCCAGGGGGAAGATTCCTATTCGCCCGTGGATCTGACCCCGCCCCCACTCCTGATCAATCACCTCCGTCAGAGCGATGACGTTACCCTCGGAGAAGGTCAGCTCGTCTTCCTCCTCACCCTCGTAGTCGAACCGCGCCACACACCTCGGACCGCTACACACACACACACACACACAGAGACGGGGATAACAATTCACCACTGTGTGTCTTGTCTTGTCTTGTCTTGTCTTGTCTTGTCTTGTCTGTCTGTCTGTGTGTCTGTGTGTCTGTGTGTCTGTGTGTGTATCTCACCTGACAGGTGCTGTAACCGGCTGGGTCTTCTCTACACTGGTCTGAGATGGGAGGATGGACTGAAGGAGGAAATGGAGACATAATGCAAAATAGAAAGATGAAATAAGAAAAAAAAAAAAAATGTTGCAAGGATATATGTGGCGTATTTTACCGGAGGTTCTGATTGGCTCTTGTATTCAGAGGGAGGCTTCAATTGACTCTTGTCATCCGAGGCGGGATCCGATTGGTTGTGTTGGTCGTTGGGAGACTGTGATTGGTCAGACAGAGGGTTGATGACAGTCATGTGTGACCCTTGAACCCGACCTGACTCCCCCCCCAGGAGACAGTCATCGTGGGCGGAGTCTGCCTTCTCCAACAGAACCAGGACGTCCTGTTTCTGAGACACACCCATATAAGGAGTTCATTAAATGGAATAAAGGTAAATGAGCAAGTCCCCTGGAAGCAGAAGATTTATCGCTACACTGATTATACCTACCAGACATGCTAACATGCTAACACTGATTATACCTACCAGACCCTTCAGACATGCTAACATGCTAACACTGATTATACCTACCAGACCCTTCAGAAATGCTAACACTGATTATACCTAGCAGACCCTTCAGACATGCTAACACTGATTATACCTACCAGACCCTTCAGACATGATGTATCACCTACAGACCCTTCAACATGCTAACATCTACCTGATTATTACCTACCAGACCCTTCAGCACGTGCTACCCTGATTAATACCTACCAAGCCTTCAGAATGCTGAAACACTGATTTACCTAGCAAAGCCCTTCAGCATGAACATAGCTAACACTGATTATACCTACCAGACCCTCAGACATGCTAAAACTGATTATACCGACCAGACCCTTCAGACATGCTTAATAGCACTGATTATAGCCTACCAGACCCTTCAAAGACATGCTAACACTTGATTATACCTACCAGACCTTCAGACTGCTACACTGATTATACCACCAGACCTTACATGACATGCTAAACTACTGATATCCAGCTATCCAGACCCTTCAGAATCTTAACACTGATGGCTATACCTACCGAGGACCTATGCAACATGCTATGACACTCGATTATACCCTACCAGACCTTCAGATCATGCTAACATGAACCTGATGCTAATACCTACCAGACCCTTCAGCAACGTGCTAACCACTGATTTACTACGCCTTTCAGAAGTAACCATTAACATGATTCCTAACCTGCACACTAACTGATTAACCTACCAACCTCTTCAAATGGCTAACACTGATACTACCCTTGGAATTATACCACCGACCTTCAACATGCTAAACATGCTAACACTGATGTTACTACCTACCAGACTCCTTCAGACATCTAACACTGATTATACCTATCCAGACCCTTCAGACATGCTAACAACTGATTATACTAGCCAGACCCTTCACATGCTAACATGCTAACACTATACCTCCCGATCTACATTATACACTAGATAATCCAGACCTTCAGACATGCTAACATGCTACATGATTATACTACAGACCCCTCAGACATTGCTACACTGATATACCTACAGACCCTTCAGACTGCTAACATCATTACACCAAGCCTTCGATGCTTCTATTATACCTACAGACCCTTCAGACATGCTAACACTGATTATACCCTAGCCAGACCATTCAAGACATGCTAACACTAGTTTTTTTTTGTTATACCTACCAGACCTTCAGAGCATGCTAACAATGATATACACTACAGACCTCTTCAGAGAATGGCTACACGATTTATGACCTAGGCAGACCTTCGACATGCACATGCTAACACTGATTTATATACCGACAGGCCCTTGACAGAAGCAACACTGTTATACTTCTACCAGACCCTTCAGAACTGCAAACGTGCTAGACACTGATTACCTACCAGACCCTTAGAAAGTAACATGCTAACACTGAGTATACCTCCAGACCCTTCAGAAATGCTAACACTAGGATTATATCCTACCAGACCCTTCAGACATGCTAACATGCTAACACTGATTATACCTACCGACCCTTCAGACATGCTAACTCGACTGATTATACACCAGACCCTTAGAGACATGCAACACTGATTATACTACCAGACCTTCAGACATGCTAACAACTGATTATACCTACCAGACCCTTCAGACATGCTAACATGCTAACACTGATATCCTAAGCAGACCCTAACATGCTAACACTGATTATACCTAGCAGACCCTTCAGACATGCTAACATGCTAACACTATTATACCTACCAGACCCTTCAGACATGCTAACACTGATTATACCACCAGACCCTTCAGACATGCTAACATGCTACATGATTATACCTAGCAGACCCTTCAGACATGCAACATCTAACACTGATTATACCTACCAGCCTTCAGACATGCTAACACTGATTATACCTACCAGACCCTTCAGACATGCTAACATGTAACCGATTTACCTACAGACCCTTCAGACATGCTAACACTGATTATACCTAGCAGACCCTTCAGACATGCTAACACTGATTATACCTACCAGAACCCTTCAGGACATGCTAACACTGATTATACCTACCAGACCCTTCAGAATGCTAACACTGATTATACCACCAGACCCTTCAGACATGCTAACACTGATATTTACCTACCAGACCCTTCAGACATGCTAACATGCTAACACTGATTTATACCTACCAGACCCTTCAGACATGCTAACATGCTAACACTGATTATACCTACAGACCCTTCAGACATGCTAACACTGGATTATACCTCAGACCCTTCAGACATTGCTACACTGATTTACCTACCCAGACCCTTCAGACATGCTAACATGCTAACACTGATTATACCTACCAGACCCTTCAGACATGCTAACACTGATTATACCTACAGACCCTTCAGACATGCTACACTATATACCACCAGACCCTTCAGACATGCTAACACTGATATACCTACCAGACCCTTCAGAAAATGCTAACACTGATTTACCTACAGACCCTTCGAACATGCTAACACTGATTACCTAGCAGACCCTTCAGACATGCTAACACTGATTATACCTACCAGACCTTCAGACATGCTAACATGCTAACACTGATTATACCTACCAGACCCTTCAGACAATGCTAACACTGATATACCTACCAGACCCTTCAGACATGCTAACACTGATTTACCTACCAGACCCTTCAGACATGCTAACACTGATTATACCTACCAGACCCTTCAGACATGCTAACATGCTAAACACTGATTATACCTACCAGACCCTTCAGACATGCTAAACCACTGATATTACCTACCAGACCCTTCAGAATGCTAACACTGATTATACCTACCAGACCCTTCAGACATGCAAACACTGATTATACCTACCAGACCCTTCAGACATGCTAACATGCTAACACTGATTATACCTACCAGACCTTCAGACATGCTAACATGCAACACTGATTAACCTACCAGACCTTCAGACATGCTAAGGGGTGATTGGAACTGGCTGCTCTGTTCTGAATACATACCAAAACACACCACACACACACACACACCACACACACACACACACACACACACACACACACACACACACACACAACACACACACACACACACACACACACACACACCACACACACACACACACACACATTCTCTATAGAGGTCAAAGTTCCCTTTGCACCCATCCTCTGAACACCTCATGTTAAAGCCCCATTACCTGGCAAGAGACTTCTCCAGACTTCCTGCCGTTGGAGCCCTGCTCTGCTAGTTCAAGTGCCATTCCCATCTGGTTATTAGACAGGGAAACACATGGATTATCAGTCACAGGAAAGGACAATATGGCATACAGCCCTTCCTTACCACAAGTACCATTTAACTACTTTGTGCGTTGTAGAATTTGTGCGTTGTAGATATGTGGTAGTGGAGTATAGGCACACACTTATTATTAATGGATATAAAAATGAACATTACCGAACAAAAAATACATGTCCTATGAGTGTCATCTGAAGATTATCAAAGGTTAGTGATTCATTTTATATCTATTTCTGCTTTTTGTTATTGCTCTCTTTAGCTGGAAAAATTGCGTTCTTTTTCTGTGACTTGGCAGTTAAGGCTGGCTCGCAGTTGGCGTCCCAATTTATCCCAAAGGTGTTCGATGGGTTGAAGTCAGGGCTCTGTGCAGGCCAGTCAAGTTCTTCCACACTGATCTCAACAAACCATTTCTGTATGGACCTCACTTTGTGCACTGGGGCATTTTCATGCTGAAACAGGAAAGGGCCTTCCCCAAACTGTTGCCACAAAGTTGGAAGCACAGAATCATCTAGAATGTCATTGTATGCTGAAATGTTAAGATTTCCCTTCACTGGAACTAAGGGGCCCGAACCATGAAAAACAGCCCCAGATCATTATGCCTTCTCCACRAAACTTTACAGTTGGCACTATGCATTGGGGAAGGTAGTGTTCTCCTGGCATCCACCAAACCCAGATTTGTCCGTCGGACTGAGGCGCAATTCATAACTGCATAGGACACGTGTCCACTGCTCCAGAGTCCAATGGCGGCGAGCTTTACACCACTCCACCCGACGCTTGACATTGCGCATGGTGATCTTAGGCTTGTGTGCGGCTGCTCTGCCATGGAAACCCATTTCATGAAGCTCCAGACAAACAGTTATTGTGTTGACGTTGCTTCCAGAGGCAGTTTGGAACTCTGTAGTGAGTGTTGCAGACCGGAGGACAGACGATTTTTACGCCATTCAACCTCAGCGGTCCCGTTCTGTGAGGCTTGTGTGGCCAACCACTTCGCAGCGTGCCACTTCACAATAACAGCACTTACAGGGTGACCGGGGGGGGGAGCTCTAGTAGGGCATTAATTTGACAAACTGACTTGTGTGAAAGGTGGCATCCTACGTTGAAAGTCACTGAGACTCTTCAGTACAGAGCCAGTCTACAGCCAATCCTTGTCTACGTAGGTTGCATTGCTGTGTGCTCGATTTTATACACCTGTCAGCAATGGGTGTGGCTGAAATAGCCGAATCCACTAATTTGAAGGAGTGTCCACATACTTTTGTATATACAGTATAGGTGGGGGTTACAGCCAGTAGATGTTTGTTTACCATGTAGTTCTTGTACAGGGATGTCCAGGCTTGGGTCGGGGGGTAGGAGGGGGCCTCTCTTTGGTGCATCCTGACCCTGCGGCTGATTGGAGGGGGCGGGACAGCCTGTTGATTGGCTGATGTGGTAGAGGGCAGAGACATCCTGGGGAGGGGATGGCTGATTGGATGATATAGTAGAGGGGGCGGAGATAGCCTGGGGAGGTGGGGGTCGACCAGGAACAGTCTTTATGGGAGGGGGGCGGAGAGGGAACATCTTAACCCTCCCTGGGGTCTGAGACACACAGACAGAGACAGAGAGAGACAGGGACAGAGAGAGAGAGACAGCGACAGAGAGAGAGAGACAGGGACAGAGAGAGAGAGAAACAGGGACAGAGAGAGGAACAGAGAGAGAGAGAACGAGAGAGAGAGACAGGGACAGAGAGAGAGAGAGAGAGACAGGGACAGAGAAGAGAGAGACAGGACAGAGAGAGAGAGAGGGACAGAGAGAGAGAGACAGGGACAGAGAGAGAGAGACAGGACAGAGAGAGAGAGAGAGAGAGGGACAGAGAGAGAGAAAGAACGAGAGAGAGAGACAGGGAGAGAGAGAGGAGAGAGAGAGAGAGACAGGACAGAGAGAGACAGAGACAGAGAGAGAGAGGAGAGAGAGAGAGAGAGAGAGAGAGAGAGAGAGAGAGAGACAGGCAGAGACAGACAGAGAACGGAGAGAGAGAGGAGACAGGTTAAGAGTGTGTGTGTGGTCTGGAATATACAAAGAGAGACATTCATAGTTTAATACTATTATATAGTAATTGTACATTTCTACTACTTTGAGACCAGCTACATATAACAAGGAGGACTATACAGTCTATCAGGAGTCACAACCAAGAGGAGGACTATACAGTCTATCAGGAGTCACTAACCAAGAGGATCTATACAGTCTATCAGGAGCACAAACCAAGGAGGACTATACAGTCTATCAGGAGTCACTAACCAAGGAGGAGACTATACAGTCTATCAGGAGTCACTAACCAGGAGGAGGACTATACAGTCTATCAAGGAGTCACTAACCAAGAGGAGGACTATACAGTCTATCAGGAGTCACTAACCAAGAGGAGGACTATACAGTCTATCAGGAGTCACTAACCAAGAGGAGACTATACAGTCTATCAGGAGTCACTAACCAGAGGAGGACTATACAGTCTATCAGGATCACTAACCAGAGGAGGACTATACAGTCTATCAGGAGTCACTAACCAAGAGGCTCTATACAGTCTATCAGGAGTCACTAACCAAGAGGAGGAATATACAGTCTATCAGGAGTCACTAACCAAGAGGACTATACAGTCTATCAGGAGTCACTAACCAAGAGGAGGCTATACAGTCTATCAGGAGTCACTAACCAAGAGGGACAATACAGTCTATCAGGAGTCATTAACCAAGGAGGACTATACAGTCTATCAGGAGTCACTACCAAGAGGACTATACAGTCTATCAGGAGTACATTAACCAAGAGGAGACTATGCAGTCTATCAGGAGTCACTAACCAAGAGAGGACTATACGGTCTATCAGGAGTCACTAACCAAGAGGACTATACGTCTATCAGGAGTCACTAACCAAGAGGACTATACAGTCTATCAGGAGTCACTAACCAACGAGGAGGACTACGATCAGTCTAGGAGACACTAACCAAAGGAGAGGACTATACGGTCTATCAGGAGTTCACTAACCAAGGAGGACTATACTGTCTATCAGGAGTCACTAACCAAGAGGACTATACTGCTATCAGGAGTCACTAACCAAGAGGAGGATATACAGTCTATCAGGAGTCAACCAAGAGGAGGACTATACTGTCTATCAGGAGACACTACCAAGAGGAGACTATTGTTATCAGGAGTCACTAACCAAGGAGGACTATACTGTCTATCAGAGTCCAGGACACAGATACACTTACGAGGAGGAAGAGAGGTTCAGACTCTGTGGAGACTGGTTGGGTTTTCCTTTGGACTGGGCTGGGGGTAAGCGTGGGGGATAGACCCTTACGGGCTGGGGAGTAGACCCTACTGGGGGCTGGGGGTAACCGGGGGTAACGTCTGGGGGAGTAGACACCCACTGGCAGCTCGGGGTAATGGCCTGGGGAGTGACACACCACTGGAGCTGGGGTAAGGCTGGGGAGTAGACACCATGGAGCTGGGGTAGCCTGGGGGGTAAGACACATGACGGGTAACGCTGGGGTAACGCTGGGGTAACGCTGGGGTAAGCTGGGGAGTAGACACCACTGGAGCTGGAGGTAACCTGGGGGTAACGCTGGGGTAACGCGGGGTAACGCTGGGGAGTAGAACCACTGGAGCTGGGGTTAAGACTGGGGAGTAGACCGCACTGGAGCTGGTTTGGGGTTGGAGATGGAGATGGGGCTAAGGTTGGGGAGTAGCCTGGACTGGAGCTGGAGTTAAGGTCTGATGGAGGTTGTGATGCCAGAGAAGGTCTCCTGTTCTCTGGTAGGGCATGTCCCAGACACAGGAAAGGAAGAGGAGGGGAGAGGGAGAGGAGGGGAGGGGAGGAGGGAAGAGAGGGCAGGGGAAGGGGAGGGGAAGGGGAGGGGAGAGGAGAGAGGAAGGGGAGAGAGGAGGGGAGAGGAGGGAGGGGAGAGGAGGAGGGGAGAGGGAGAGAAGGAAGGGGAGAGGAAGAGTAAGGAGAGGAGAGGAGAGGGGAGGGGGAGAGAGGAAGGAGCAGGAAGGAAGCGAGAGGAGAGAAGAGGAGAGGAGAGGATAGGAGAGGAGAGGAAGGGAAAGGAGAGAGAGGGAAGAGGGGGAGAGAGGGGAGCGAGAGGAGGGGAGAGGAGGGGAGAGGAGAGAGGAGGGGAGAGGAGAGAGGAGGGGAGAGGAGAGGAGGGGAGAGGAAGAGAGGAGAGAAGAGGGTTCAAAAATGATTTTAGTACTTGCAATTACAGTTACAGTTAATAGTCATGTAAAGTTATGTGCATAATCACAGGAGGCTGTTGAGGGGAGGACGGCTCATAAAAGAACGGAGCAAATGGAATGGTGTCAAATACACAGAAATTATATCCAGTGTCTTCCTGAAAATATCCACAACCCTCGACTTATTCCACATTTTGTTGTTTTACAGCCTGAATTCAATTTTTTAAAATTTAACCTTTATTTAACCAGTCAGTTAAGAACACATTTCTTATTTACAATGACGGCCTACCAAAAGGTTAAAGACCACCTGCAGGGACCGGGGTTGGGATAAAAAATAAATAACATATAAATATTGGACAAAACACACATCAGAACAAGAGAGACACCACTGCACTACATAAAGAGAGACCTAAGACAACAACATAGCAAGGCAGCAACACATGACAACACAGCATGGCAGCAACACAATATGACAACAACATGGTAGCAACACAACATGGTAGCAACACAAAACATGGTACAAACATTATTGGGCACAGACAACAACACAAAGGGCAAGAAGGTAGAGACAAAATGGTTCAAATATTTTTTTCTAGKCCATCTACACACAATATCCCATAATGACAAAGTGAAAACATGTTTAAAATAAATTTTTGCAAATTTATTGAAAATGAAATACATAAATATCAAATTTAAATAAGTATTCACACCCCTGAGTCAATACATGTTATAATCACTTTTG
>NW_019943439.1:95544-97036 GCF_002910315.2 Salvelinus sp. IW2-2015 | reverse complement strand
GTTATTCTTTTTTATTTATTTACACTTTAGTTTATTATAAAGTATTTTCTTAACTCTATTTCTTGAACTGCATTGTTGGTTAGGACTTTTCACGGTAAGGTTGTATTCGGAGCTTGTGACAAATTAAAATTTTATTTGAAATTCACCTTTCAGCAGGACAATAGCCTAAAACACAAGGTTATATACACTGAGTTGGGTTACCAAGACGACACTTGAATGTTCCTGAGTGGGCATAGTTACAGTTTGGACAAAATAACAATAACGAATACAGGGGGGTACAGAGTCAATGTGTGGGGGTACAGGTTAGTGGAGGTAATTTGTAAATGTGGGTAGGGGTAAAGTGACTATCAGGACAGGACAGTCCTACCCTACCTGCAAATAAAGTGGTCAATGTAAATAGAGTCTGGTGGCCATTTGATTAATTGTTCAGCAGTCTTATGGCTTGGGGATAGAAGCTGTTAATAATAAGGAGCCTTTTGGTCCTAGACTTGGAGCTCTGGTTCTCGTCTCCCAGTGTCTGTTGGAAAGCAGACTGAACCAGGTTGTCCACTAGGATTTGGCCTGCTGTATTCTGTTTATTTTTATTATTTATTTATTTTTTAGTATTGAATTAAAAAATAATATTTTGACTTTATTTTTTTACTTTTATCTTTGACTACCATTCTATCCCCCGCCCAGCAACTCCACTCCCACTTGTCTCCAAATCCACATCCCAACCCTCAGTTTCCCTCAGCCCATCCCACCTGTCTCTACTGACTGGCCACCCTCTTAGGATTTCTACGAAACCTATATCTTTCAACTATGCTGTGATGTTTAACGTATAATCTATCTAATCGAATCCACAGATTGCAAGTTGAAGATAAATACTTTTACTAAGAGTATTAGTATATTAGTAATTGACTGACCCGGTCTCTCCAGATCTCCTAACAGTACTATTTCTAGGGTCAAATTTAGATCAATGCTATGCATTTTCAGCCATTCCTGAACCTGAGACCAGAAACAGGCTACCTGAGGGCAATACCAAAGTAAATGGTATTTTGATTCTGCATCCTCACAACAAAATCTGCAGAGTTTCAATGATTTTATGCCCCAAATATTCAACATTTTGTTGCTGGCAAGAATTCTATATCTATAATAATTTTAGCTGAAAAGCATGAAGTCTTGAATTCTTGTTGTTGTTTTTAATATCAACTAATACACCCTGTGACCATGGAACGGTACATTCAAAAATCTCCTTCCCAACTGATTTACATCTGTAATGGGCAAGTTGTCAACATTCTGGTCCTCAAATGAACTGGCGTGTAAATTTCGCTATTATGAATTTTTATTCCTCCGCCAGTTTTGAATCCCTTTATCATTGGCAGACAGCACCAGTTCCCTACTTCTCCCCGCTTGCCACCGCTCCATTTTTGGAGCAATGCTTATCAATTGGTTGTACTTTTGGAGTTGACACAGACCTTACCCGTACAATTCTGATAACTCCATGAGGACA
>NW_019943439.1:89424-92094 GCF_002910315.2 Salvelinus sp. IW2-2015 | reverse complement strand
TAAGAACAAAATACCCTTTTCAAACATCTTTTCCATAAATACAGGTATTTTATCAACCAGCACATTTGAGTTCAGCCATAATATTTGTTCTATCTTTTCAGGGGGATGAAACTGAAATTGTAACCAGCTCTGCAATGCTTGTTTGAAAAAGAGAGACACTTTGAAAAAGTATAATTTTCAATTAATCGAAAATGAGACATGGCAATCTGCACAAAGACAAAAAGGCAATTTTTAAACAATGGATGAGCTTTTCTTAGTAATCTACTGGAGAACCATTTAGGGTTCAAATAAAACTTTTGAATGAGTGAAGCTTTTAGAGAGAGGTTTAGTGATTATATTTAATCATCTCAACCAACCCAATTTATATTCATTATATAGATAGGCACGCTTTATTTCGTTTAGCGTCCCAGATAAATCATCAGGAGTAGGCAGCGCCATAAGTAAGTGAGTAAACTGAGATATGACTAAGGAGTTAATCAGGGCAATTTTTCCATAAATACACAGGTATTTACCTCTCCATGGTTGCAGGATTGTGTCTATTTTTACAAGTTTTCTATTGAATTTCATTGTTGGGAGCTTATTTATATCTTTTGTGATATGAATACCAAGTATGTCTACTTCACCATCAGCCCATTTTATAGGTAAACTGCAGGGTAATGTAAAAGTTTTATTTTTTAAAGATCCAATACGTAATATTGTACACTTATCATAATTAGGTTTTAGTCCAGAGAGTACAGAAAAGTTATCTAGATCTTCAATMAGACATTGCAGGGATCTAGCTTGCGGACTTAATATAAAACTTGAGTCGTCAACATACATGGACACCTTTGTTTTTAAGCCTTGGATTTCTAATCCTCTAATGTTGTTATTGAATCTGATTTTAATAGCTAGCATTTCGATGGCCATAACGAATAGATATGGTGACAGCGGACACCCTTGTTTAACTCCTCCTGACAATTCAAAACTCTGAGAAGTAGCCGTTATTTACTATTTTACACATGGTGTTGCTATACATTATTTTTACKAATTTTATAAGCGAATCACRGAAATTGAAAAAATCCAGACATTTATATATAAAATCATTTATAAATAAAAAGGTATTTTCAYAATCCGCTATAAATACCATTCCTGGCTTCTTATATGTTTCATGATGTTCTATTATTTCTAMTYGTTGTRGTATATTATCTCCAATGTATCGTCCATGTAAAAAACCTGTCTGATCAGGAWGAACAATACCTGYTAAAACCCTTTTAATTCTGAGCGCTTTGCATTTTGCTATTATTGTTGCATCACAACATTGAAGTGTGAGGGGCCTCCAGTTTTTTAGATAGACCGGGTCTTTATATTTGCCATCTGGYTCTTGTTTTAATAATAGAGAAATCAGACCTTCCTGCTGAGTACCTGACAGACTACCATTTCTATAGGAGTAGTTAAAACAATCTAACAATGGAGCTTTGTGTATATCAAAAAAAGGCTTGATATACCTCTACCGGTATGCCATCAAGCCCTGGGGTTTTTCCAGACTGAAAGGATTTAATACCCTCAAAAAGTTCTTCCTCTGTAATTTGGCCTTCGCACTGATCTTTCTGTACATTTGTTAATTTTCCATTTTTTAAATATTATTTGGAAAGAATTCCTTACCGTAATCTTCATTCAGTGGGAGAGGATGAGACGGAAAATAATTAGCTTCCTCTTAAAATAACACTCGGAGAACCATAGATGACTCTGTCTTCAGCAACGAGTTTCTGCAAATTATTTTTGTTAGCGTTCCTGTATTGGAGATTCAGGAAGAATTTTGTGCATTTTTCTCCGTATTCCATCCAGTTTGCTTCATTTTTTGTAATAGATTACATTAGATGGTTCTTGAATAAGTTCAAGTTCTTTTTGTTTTTCCTCTAACTTATTTTGTATCTCTGTAATATTGTTTTTATTGCCATCTACCTGTACTATTAGTTAATGGATTTCCCTTGTTAGTCTTCTTTAGCCAGAAACTGCTTTTTTATTATTGATGAATATTGAATTGAATGACCCCTAAAAGGTACATTTAAATGTATCCCAAACAATAAGGGGATTTGCTGAACCTATATTATATTGGAAAAATTCAGTTATAAATTATTTTGTCTTAGTTAAAAATAAGTTGTCTTCCAGTAAATTRTGATTAAATTTCCAATATCCACGTCCACGTGGAAACCCTATAAGAGTTATGTGAAGGCCAATTAGATGATGATCCGATTGCATTCTGTCTCCTATTCAAACTTTTAAAATCTTTGATGCAAGAGAGAGAGAGACAAGAAAGTAGTCAAGACGACTAGCTTGGTTAAGTCTCCTCCATGTATATCTCACAAGGTATTCCGTTTCTTTTTATCCCCAAAAAACTCCCTAGTCCTTGCCGATGACAAGCATAAAGAAGAGAGATAAAATCCGCTATAAATACCATTCCTGGCTTCTTATATGTTTCATGATGTTCTATTATTTCTAGTGGTTGTCGTATATTATCTCCAATGTATCGTCCATGTAAAAAAACCTGTCTGATCAGGAGAACAATACCTGTAAAACCCTTTTAATTCTGAAGCGCTTTGCATTTTGCTATTATTGTTGCATCACAACATTGAAAGTGTGAGGGGCCTCCAGTTTTTTAGATAGACCGGGTCTTTATATTTGCCAATCTGG
>NW_019943439.1:71042-89399 GCF_002910315.2 Salvelinus sp. IW2-2015 | reverse complement strand
ACCATAACATGACGCAGCCACCACCATGCTAGAACATATAGAAGAGTGTTACTCAGTGATGACAGCACAAGTCTATTAATGGGGCAAAGCCAACTCATGCTGTCTGTTGGGTTTGCCCCAAATATAACACTTTGTATTCAGGACATAAAGTACCTTTCTTTGCCACATTTTTTGAAGTTTTACTTTAGTGGCTTATTGCAAACAGGATGCATGTTTTGGAATATTTTTATTGTGTAGAGGCTTCCTTCTTTCACTCCATCAATTAGATTAAGTATTGTGTGGGTAACTACAATGTTGTTGATCCATCCTCATTGTTTTCCCCTATCACAGCCGTTAAACTCTGTAACTGATTAAAGTCACCTTTGGCCTCATGATGAAATCCCTGAGTGGTTTCCTTCCTCTCCGGCAACTGAGTTAGGAAGGACACCTGTATCTTGTAGTGACTGGGTGTATTGATACACCATCCAAGTGTAATTAATAACGTCACCACGCTCAAAGGGATATTCAATGTCTGCTATCTACCAGTAGGTGCCCTTCTCTGCGAGGCATTGGAAAAACCTCCCTGGTCTTTGTGGTTGAATCTGTGTTTGAAATTCCCTGCTCTACTGAGGACCTTACAGATAATTGTATGTGTGGGTACAGAGATGAGGTAGTCATTCATAAATCACGTTAAACATTATTATTGAACAAAGAGTGAGTCCATGCAACTTATGTGACTTGTTAAGCACATTTTACTCCTGAACTTATTTAACATCCGCCCGGGTCTGGCGGACGGTAGGCCGTCATTGTAAATAATAATTTGTTCTTATTAACAGACTTGTCTCGTTAAAAAAGGTTAAATAAAAAATAAGCTTGCCAAACAAAAGGGTTGAATACTTATTGACTCAAAAACATTTCAGCTTTTCATTTTTTATTAATTTGTAAATATTTTCTAAACAACACAATTCCACTTTGACATGTGGGGTAGTGTGTGTGTGTGTGTGTGTGTGTGTGTGTGTGTGTGTGTGTGTCGTGTGTGTGTGTGTTGTGTGGTGTGTGTGTGTGTGTGTAGGGCCAGTGACAAAATCTCAGTGTAATCTATTTTAAATTCAGGCTGTAGCAGAACAACATGTAGAAGAAGTTCTTCTTCTTCACTTCTCTGAATGCTCTGGTATACCATTCCTCTCATTCCACTCCAGTCGTTACCCGAGCACTATCCTCCCCAATTAGGGTGCCACCAACCTCCTGTGGCATAAACGAGGTTTTCAAACTGAACTGCACACACACCCACACCAGGGCTGTTCACACCACAATCAGGACATTTTTGTTGGGTTTCACATGGTGGTTGAGTAACAAATATGACTCTCGCACGTTTTCTGACACTACATCCTATAAAAAAAAAGAAACACCATGTTTGATAAAAAACTCAGTTAGCAGGCTATCACCCAACTTCTCAGTTAGCATGCTATCACACTTCTCAGTTAGCATCTATCACCTTCTCAGTAGCATGCTATCACACTTCTCAAGTTAGCATGCTATCACGCTCTCAGTTCATGCTATCAGCTTTCAGTTAGCATGCTATCACGCTTCTCAGTAGCATGCTATCACCTTCTTCATTAGCATGCTATCACGTCTTCAGTTAGCATGCTATCAGCGTCTCAGTTAGCAGGCTAGAACTTCCTCAGTTAGGCATGCTATCACGCTCCAGTAGATGCTATCACCTTAGCACACTCAGTATAGCCCTATAGGCTAATCAACGCTTCACTTCTCAGTTAGCATGCTATCCAGCTTCTCAGTTAGCATGGCTATATCCACACTCCCCTCAGTAGGGCAGGCGTCTATCTACTGACTTCACTCAGTAGCAGGCTATCCGCACTTCGCTCAGTTAGTCAGAGCCTAACGCACTTCCCTAGTATCAGTACTCTATCAGTAGTAGGCATACCGCACTTCTCAGTATCCGCATCAAGGAGCTATGCACTTCTCAGTTAGGCAGCAGAGGCTACCGCACTTCTCAGTATCATATATCGCACTTCTCAGTAGGCAGGCTACGCCACTCTCTCAGTTATCAGATATCGCACTTCTCAGTAGGCAGCTACCCGCACTTTCTCAGTTATTCAGACTAGCACTTCTCATAGCAGGCTATCGCCACTTCTCAGTTATCAGACTATCGCACTTCTCAGTAGGCAGGCTATCGCACTTCTCAGTTATCAAGTAACTATTAGCACTTCTTCTCAGTAGGCAGCTACCGCACTTCTCAGTTATCAAACTATCGCACTTCCAGTAGGCAGGCTATCACGACTTCTCAGTTATCAGCTATCACACTTCTCAGTATCAGGCTACACATCTCAGTTAGCAGCTATCGCACTTCTCAGTAGGCAGGCTACCGCACTGCTCAGTTATCAGCATCGTCCACTTCAGTAGGCAGGCTATCGCACTTCTCAGTAGGCAGCTATCGCACTTCTCAGTAGGCAGCGCTACGCACTTCTCAGTTATCATGAGCTATCGCACTTCTCAGTAGCAGGCTTAGCATTATGCACTTCTCAGTTATCAGGCTAATCGCCACTTCTCAGTAGCAGCTTATCACACCTATCAATACAGGCTATCACCACTTCTCAGTTAGCAGGCTATCGCACTTCTCAGTTAGCAGGCTATACAACTTCTCAGTAGGCAGGCTATCCACACTTCTCAGTAGGCAGGCTATCACACGTCTCAGTTAGCAGGCTATCACCACTTCTCAGTTAGCATGCATGCTATCACACTTCTCAGTTAGCAGCATGCTATCACACGTCTCATTAGCATGCATGTATCACACTTCTCATTACATGCAGCTATCACACTTCTCAGTTACAGGCTATCACACTCTCAGTTAGCAGGCAGCTATCACACTTCTCAGTATCAGGCTATCACACTTCTCAGTTACAGGCTATCACACTTCTCAGTAGCAGGCTATCACACTTCTCAGTAGCAGGCTATCACACTTCTCAGTTAGGCATGAGCTATCGCACTTCTCAGTAGTCAGAGCTATCGCACTTCTCAGTAGGCAGGCTATCATCTCTCGGACACTTCTCATATCAGACATCCACTTCTCAGTAGGCAGCTATCGCACTTCTCAGTAGCAGACTAGCGCACTCTCAGTTATCAGGCATCGCACTTCTCAGTAAGCAGGCTATACACTATCTAGGCAGCTACCTCAGTGCAGGCTATCCACTTCTCAGTAGGCCAGTATCACACTTCTCAGTAGTAAGGCTATCACACTTCTCATAGCAGGCTCATTCACACTTCTCAGTTAGGCAGGCTATCACTACACTTCTCAGTTAGGCAGCATCAACACTTCTCAGTTAGCATGCTCCATGCTATCACGCAAACTTCTCAGTAGGCATGCATGCTATCACACTTCTCAGTTTAGTCAGGCTATCACACTTCTCAGTTAGCAGGCCTTCACACTTCTAGTAGGCAGGACTGCACACTTCTCATTAGCAGGCTATCACACTCTCAGTTAGCATGCATGCTATCACACTTTCAGTAACAGTCTATCACACTTCCATTATCAGGCTATCAACTTCTATAGCAGCTATACACATCTCAGTTAGCAGAGCTATCACACTCTCAGTTAGGCAGGCTATCACACTTCTCAGTTATCAGGCTACACACTTGCTCAGGTTTAACAGCAGGCTAGTCACTTCTCAGTAGCAGGCTCTCACACTTTCTCAGTTAGCAGGCTGACTCCCACACTTCCTCAGTAGGCAGCTATCACACTTCTCAGTAGCAGGCTATCACACTTTTCCATAGGCTCTTCTCATCTCAGTGCCTACCGCTCCAGCTTCTTTCTCACCTCTAACTTCTTCTTATGCTTATTTAGCCGCTTGTCTCCCTTTCTACCTTCCTGTAGTTTAGCAGCTATCACACTTCTCAAGTTACAGCCTTATCACATCTCAGTAGCAGGCTATCGCACTTCTCAGTAGCAGGCTGCTATCACACTTCTCAGTAGGCAGGCTATCACACTTCAGTACACTACACTCTCAGTTAGCAGCTGTATCACACTTCTCAGTTAGCAGGCTATCACACTTCTCAGTTAGCAGGCTATCACACTTTCTCAGTAGCAGGCTATCACACTTTCAGTTAGCATGCACGCTATCACACTTCTCAGTTAGCATGTGCTATCACACTTCTCAGTTAGCATGCACGCTATCACACTTCTCAGTTATGCGCTATCACGTCTCAGTTAGGGCAGGCTATCCACTTCTCAGTAGCAGGCTATCAACATCTCAGTTACCAGGCTTATCACACTTCTCAGTTATCAGGCTATCCACTTCTCATAGCAGGCTATCACACTTCCCAGTACAGTCTATCACACTTCTCAAAACACATCATAGTAGCTTAGTGCTCTTTACACACACTTACCACTCGCTCTGACGCTGGGTGCCGTCATGGCAGTGGCTTCTGAGCAACCTTGGTCTGGTGTTGGTGCTGTGGGAGGTCTCCGGGGTCTGTGTGGTGCTGTGGAGGTCTCCGGAGGGCTGGTGTTGGTGCTGTTGGAGTCTCCGGAGGTCTGGTGTTGTGCTGTGGAGGTCTCCGGAGGGTCTGGTCCTGGTGCTACTGGAGTCTGGGAGGAGGACAGGGGTTGGCGGGTCCCCTCTGTCTGCCCAGCCTGGCGGTCTGGTCTTTGGGTTCAGAGGGGCTTTCTAGGGAGCATGGTCGGGTGCAGGGAGTGGACAATAGGGTTAAGGGCAGGACAGAGCAGACAGGGGTACTTGAGGTGGCCTTAATAGGCTTGGGAAGAGGGTCACTGGGTTGTTGGGAGAGGGGTCACTGGGCTGGGAGAGGGTCACTCGGGCTTGGGAGAGGGTCAGTTGAGGGTACGGTTTGGAGAGGGGTCACTGGGTTGGGAGAGGGGTCAATGGGTTTGGGCTTGAGGTGGTTGTATCAACAGTCAAGTTACGGCGATCGCCACCGACCTCCGCCTTGCCAGACTCCTTTGCAGGATGTCTTGGTGCGAGGGAGGGTTTGGGGGCGATGGAGGGGCCGGTTTGGACGGGCCTGGACTCGGTGACGGGGTTCAGTCTCCCCGCCCCTAGCAACGGCCGTTGTCTCCATGGCTACCGTGGTCCTTCTGCCTGTTGCTGCTGCTCGAAGGCTTGGTATCCTGGCTCTTCCAGAGTTTATCATATCTCCTCCTCTTCTTCTTCTTTCTTCTTCCCGATTCGCTCCTCGGTTTTCGTTGCTATGGTGATTCAGGGAAGCCCCCAATCGTCAGAGCTGAAGGCGTCTAGGAGCTCCTGAAAGTACTTCCCCTCCTGATAACTCACTTCCTGTCTCTGTTGACCTCACTTTCTGTCTGGTCCCCAGCCTCACCAGGTTCTTGAACCTTGACCTCCGCCTGATTGTCTCTTGTTTTAATAATAGAGAAATCAGACCTTCCTGCTGAGTACCTGACAGACTACCATTTCTATAGGAGTAGTTAAAACAATCTAACAATGGAGCTTTGTGTATATCAAAAAAAGGCTTGATATACCTCTACCGGTATGCCATCAAGCCCTGGGGTTTTTCCAGACTGAAAGGATTTAATACCCTCAAAAAGTTCTTCCTCTGTAATTTGGCCTTCGCACTGATCTTTCTGTACATTTGTTAATTTTCCATTTTTTAAATATTATTTGGAAAGAATTCCTTACCGTAATCTTCATTCAGTGGGAGAGGATGAGACGGAAAATAATTAGCTTCCTCTTAAAATAACACTCGGAGAACCATAGATGACTCTGTCTTCAGCAACGAGTTTCTGCAAATTATTTTTGTTAGCGTTCCTGTATTGGAGATTCAGGAAGAATTTTGTGCATTTTTCTCCGTATTCCATCCAGTTTGCTTCATTTTTTGTAATAGATTACATTAGATGGTTCTTGAATAAGTTCAAGTTCTTTTTGTTTTTCCTCTAACTTATTTTGTATCTCTGTAATATTGTTTTTATTGCCATCTACCTGTACTATTAGTTAATGGATTTCCCTTGTTAGTCTTCTTTAGCCAGAAACTGCTTTTTTATTATTGATGAATATTGAATTGAATGACCCCTAAAAGGTACATTTAAATGTATCCCAAACAATAAGGGGATTTGCTGAACCTATATTATATTGGAAAAATTCAGTTATAAATTATTTTGTCTTAGTTAAAAATAAGTTGTCTTCCAGTAAATTRTGATTAAATTTCCAATATCCACGTCCACGTGGAAACCCTATAAGAGTTATGTGAAGGCCAATTAGATGATGATCCGATTGCATTCTGTCTCCTATTCAAACTTTTAAAATCTTTGATGCAAGAGAGAGAGAGACAAGAAAGTAGTCAAGACGACTAGCTTGGTTAAGTCTCCTCCATGTATATCTCACAAGGTATTCCGTTTCTTTTTATCCCCAAAAAACTCCCTYGTCCTTGCCGATGACAAGCATACCCATAACATGACGCAGCCACCACCATGCTAGAACATATGAAGAGTGTTACTCAGTGATGACAGCACATAGTCTATTAATGGGGCAAAGCCAACTCAGTGCTCTGTTGGGTTTGCCCCAAATATAACACTTTGTATTCAGGACATAAAGTACCTTTCTTTGCCACATTTTTTGAAGTTTTACTTTAGTGGCTTATTGCAAACAGGATGCATGTTTTGGAATATTTTTATTGTGTAGAGGCTTCCTTCTTTTCACTCCATCAATTAGATTAGTATTGTGGAGTAACTACAATGTTGTTGATCCATCCTCAGTTGTTTTCCCCTATCACAGCCGTTAAACTCTGTAACTGATTTAAAGTCACCTTTGGCCTCATGATGAAATCCCTGAGTGGTTTCCTTCCTCTCCGGCAACTGAGTTAGGAAGGACACCTGTATCTTTGTAGTGACTGGGTGTATTGATACACCATCCAAAGTGTAATTAATAACGTCACCACGCTCAAAGGGATATTCAATGTCTGCTATCTACCAGTAGGTGCCCTTCTCTGCGAGGCATTGGAAAACCTCCCTGGTCTTTGTGGTTGAATCTGTGTTTGAAATTCCCTGCTCTACTGAGGGACCTTACAGATAATTGTATGTGTGGGGTACAGAGATGAGGTAGTCATTCATAAATCACGTTAAACATTATTATTGAACAAAGAGTGAGTCCATGCAACTTATGTGACTTGTTAAGCACATTTTTACTCCTGAACTTATTTAACATCCGCCCGGGTCTGGCCGGACGGTAGGCCGTCATTGTAAATAATAATTTGTTCTTATTAACAGACTTGTCTCGTTAAATAAAGGTTAAATAAAAAAATAAGCTTGCCATAACAAAAGGGTTGAATACTTATTGACTCAAAAACATTTCAGCTTTTCATTTTTTATTAATTTGTAAATATTTTCTAAACAACAATTCCACTTTGACATGTGGGGTAGTGTGTGTGTGTGTGTTGTGTGTGTGTGTTGTGTGTGTGTGTGTGTGTGTGTGTGTGTGTGTTGTGTGTGTGTTGTGTGTGTGTGTGTGTGTGTGTAGGCCAGTGACAAAATCTCAGTGTAATCTATTTTAAATTCAGGCTGTAGCAGAACAACATGTAGAAGAAGTTCTTCTTCTTCACTTCTCTGAATGCTCTGTATACCATTTCCTCTCATTCCACTCCAGTCGTTACCCGAGCCTATCCTCCCCAATTAGGGTGCCACCAACCTCCTGTGGCATAACTGAGGTTTTCAAACTGAAACTGACACACACCCACACCAGGGGCTGTTCACACACAATCAGGACATTTTTTGTTGGGTTTCACATGGTGGTTGAGTAACAAATTATGACTCTCGCACGTTTTCTGACACATACATCCTATAAAAAAAAAGAAAACACCATGTTTGATAAAACAACTCAGTTAGCAGCATCACATCAGTTAGCACTGCTATCACATCATAGCATCTATCAGCTCTCTAGCATTGCATACACTCTCAGTTAGCATTGCTATCACGCTTCTCAGTTAACATGCTATCATGCTTCTCAGTTAGCATGCTATCACGTTCTCAGTAGCATGCTATCACCTTCCATTAGCATGCTATCACGCTCTTCAGTTAGCTATGCTATCACGCTGTCTCAGTTAGCAGCTACACACTTCTCAGTTAGGCATGCTATCAACGCTTCAGTTAGATGCTATCACCTTTAGACCTCAGTTAGCACTTAGCTATCAACGCTTCACGCATCTCAGTTAGCAGCTATTCCACGCTTCCTCAGTTAGCAGGCTTATCACACTCCTCAGTAGGGCAGCTATCACGACTTCTCAAGTAGCAGGCTATCGCAACTTCGCTCAGTTATCAGACCATAACGCCACTCTTATAGTCTCTATGCAGGTAAGACGGGCATACCGCACTTCTCAGTATATCAGACTATGCACTTCTCAGTAGAGCGAGGCTACCGCACTTCTCAGTATCATATTATCGCACTTCTTCAGTAGGCAGGCTACGCCACTTCTCAGTTATCAGATTATCGCACTTCTCAGTAGGCAGCTACGCACTTCTCAGTATCAGACTACGCACTTCTCATAGCAGGCTATCGCACTTCTCAGTTATCAGACTATTGCACTTCTCAGTAGGCAGGCTATCGCACTTCTCAGTTATCAGACTATTGCACTTCTCAGTAGGCAGGCTACCGCACTTCTCAGTTATCAATACTATCGCACTTCTCAGTAGGCAGGCTATCACGACTTCTCAGTACAGCTATCACACTTCTCAGTTATCAGGCTACCGCACTCTCAGTTAGCAGCTATCGCACTTCTCAGTAGGCAGGCTACCGCACTCTCAGTTATCAGCTATCGCCCCCCCTCCACTTTCTCTGTTAGCAGGCTATCGCACTTCTCAGTAGGCAGCTATCGCACTTCTCAGTAGGCAGGCTACCGCACTTCTCAGTTATCAGACTATCGCACTTCTCAGTAGGCAGGCTATGCAACTTCTCAGTTATCAGCTATCGCCACTTCTCAGTAGCAGGCTATCACACCTATCATAGCAGGCTATCACACTTCTCAGTTAGCAGGCTATCGCACTTCTCAGTAGGCAGGCTATCACACTTCTCAGTAGGCAGGCTATCACACTTCTCAGTAGGCAGGCTATCACACTCTCAGTTAGCAGGCTATCACACTTCTCAGTTAGCATGCATGCTATCACACTTCTCAGTTACATGCATGCTATCAGCTCATTAGCATGCATATCACACTTCTCAGTTAGCATGCATGCTATACACTTCTCAGTTATCAGGCTATCACACTTCTCAGTTAGCATGCATGCTATCACACTTTCTCAGTTATCAGGCTATCACACTTCTCAGTTAGCAGGCTATCACACTTCTCAGTAGGCAGGCTATCACACTTCTCAGTAGGCAGGCTATCACACTTCTCAGTTAGCAGGCTATCGCACTTCTCAGTTAGCAGACTATCGCACTTCTCAGTAGGCAGGCTACCGCACTTCTCATATCAGACTATCGCACTTCTCAGTAGGCAGGCTATCGCACTTCTCAGTAGGCAGACTACCGCACTCTCAGTTATCAGGCATCGCACTTCTCATAGCAGGCTATCACACCTATCATAGGCAGGCTATCACACTCTCAGTTAGCAGGCTATCGCACTTCTCAGTAGGCAGGCTATCACACTTCTCAGTAGCAGGCTATCACACTTCTCAGTTAGCAGGCTATCACACTTCTCAGTAGGCAGGCTATCACACTTCTCAGTAGGCAGCTATCACACTCTCAGTTAGCATGCAGCTATCACACTTCTCAGTTAGCATGCATGCTATCACACTTCTCATTATCAGGCTATCACACTTCTCAGTTAGCAGGCTATCACACTTCTCAGTAGGCAGGCTACACACTTCTCAGTTAGCATGCATGCTATCACACTTCTCAGTTAGCATGCAGCTATCACACTTTTCAGTTATCAGCTATCACACTTCTCAGTTATCAGGCTATCACACTCTCATAGCAGCTATCACACTTCTCAGTTAGCAGGCTATCACACTCTCAGTTAGGCAGGCTATCACACTTTCAGTTACAGGTCACACTTCTCAGTAGCAGGCTATCACGCTTCTCAGTAGCAGGCTTCACACTTCTCAGTTAGCAGGCTGTCACACTTCTCAGTAGGCAGGCTATCACACTTCTCAGTAGCAGGCTATCAACAGTCTCAGTGCAGTCAGCCCTATTCAACTTCACATAGCTGCTCACTTCTCGTAGTTAGCAGCTATCACACTTCTCAGTTAGCAGGCTATCACACTTCTCAGTAGCAGGCTATCGCACTTCTCAGTTAGCATGCATGCTATCACACTTCTCAGTAGGCAGGCTATCACACTTTTCAGTTAGCAGGCTTCGCACTTCTCAGTTAGCATGCATGATATCACACTTCTCAGTTAGCAGGCTATCACACTTCTCAGTTAGCATGCATGCTATCACACTTCTCAGTAGGCAGGCTATCACACTTCTCAGTTAGCATGCACGCTATCACACTTCTCAGTTAGCATGCCTGCTATCACACTTCTCAGTTAGCATGCATTCTATCAGGCTATCACACTTCTCAGTTATCGGGCTATCGCACTCTCAGTAGGCAGGCTATCGCACTTCTCAGTAGGCAGGCTATCACACTTCTCAGTTAGCAGGCTATCACACTTCTCAGTTATCAGGCTATCACACTTCTCAGTTAGCAGGCTATCACACTTCTCAGTTATCAGTCTATCACACTTCTCAAAACACATCATAGGTAGCTTAGTGCTGCTTTACACACACTTACCACTCGCTCGACCGGGTGCCGTCATGGCAGTGGCTTCTGAGCAACACTTGGTCTAGTGTTGGTGCTGTGGAGGTCTCCGGAGGTCTGGTGTTGGTGCTGTGGAGGTCTCCGGAGGGTCTGGTGTTGGTGCTGTGGAGGTCTCCGGAGGGTCTGGTGTTGGTGCTGTGGAGGTCTCCGGAGGGTCTGGTCCTGGGTGCTACTGGAGGTCTGGGAGGAGGACAGGGGTTGGCGGGGTCCCCTCTGTCTGCCCAGCCTGGCGGTCTGGTCTTTGGGGTTCAGAGGGGGCTTTCTAGGGAGCATGGGTCGGGGTGCAGGGATTGGGACAATAGGGTTAAGGGCAGGGACAGGAGCAAGGACAGGGGTACTTGAGGTGGCCTTAATAGGCTTGGGAGAGGTCACTGGTTTGGGAGAGGGGTCACTGGGCTGGGGAGAGGGTCACTGGGCTTGGGAGAGGGTCACTGGGCTTGGGAGAGGGGTCACTGGGTTTGGGAGAGGGGTCACTGGGTTTGGGGAGAGGGGTCATGGGTTTGGGCTTGCGGTGGTTGTATCAACAGTCAAGTTCACGGCGATCGCCACCGAGCCTCCGCCTTGCCAGACTCCTTTGCAGGATGTCTTGGTGGCGAGGGAGGGTTTGGGGGCGATGGGAGGGGCCGGTTTGGACGGGGCCTGGACTCGGTGACGGGGTTCAGGTCTCCCCCGCCCTAGCAACGTGCCGTTGTCTCCATGGCTACCGTGGTCCTCTGCCTGTTGCTGCTGCTCGAAGGCTTGTATCCTGGCTCTCAGAGTACTCATATCTTCCTCCTCTTCTTCTTCTTCTTCTCCCGATTCGCTCTCTCTGTTMTCGTTGCTATGGTGATCAGGGAAGCCCCAATCGTCAGAGCTGAAGGCGTCTAGGAGCTCCTGAAAGTACTTCCCCTCCTGATAACTCACTTCCTGGTTCTCTGTGACCTCACTTTCTGTCTGTCCCAGCCTCACCAGGGTCTGAACCTTGACCTCTCGCCTGATTGGTCGAAGGCTATTCTTKGTGCGAGGGTGTGGCCTGGGCCGGGTATGAAGCGGAGGAGGGGAGGAGGGAGTTGTCAAGGCAACAGTGGAATGAGGGGGTGGGACCGAGGAGGACTGCACCCATTGGTCGGTCTGGCTGCCAGAGGCAAAGGTCAGAGCTGAGAAAGAATCAGAGGTCAAGAGATCACTGTGAAACGCTGCTGGTCTGGTGTTCTCGGTGTGTGTGCTGGTCGGAGTGTGTGTGTGTAGTGCCGGACTGTCTTCTAGGAAGAGGACAGGGTCGACAGTAGCAGTAGCAGCTCCCGTCGTGTCATCAACGTGCGACGGCGTGTCATCAGGTTTGGATATAAAAGGAAAAGAAGGTCTGGGAGGCTTTGGAGCTCTGGTGGCTACAAACAAACACCAATTCACGCATTAAAGCAACACGCACCAGTACAAATAGGATGAATTTGACTTAATGTCAGATTTTGGACCCCAAAACAGCCTCTCAACATTAAACTAATCCAGATCTCCACAGACCAAAATAGAATTCTAAGAACTGATTGATAGACTATGGTGCTGTCAACCTCCCCGCCCACTCCTCCCCCTCTCTTACCCACTGAGCCTCTCTGGACTGGGGCGTGACTGTGGGTTGGAACTGAGGATTCTGGTCCGGTGTCCGTCTGCGTGGCGATGGTAGTCGTGGAGACGGAAGACGAGGAGAGAGGCAACACTTGATCCTGTTCCTGTCTCTTCTCTCTAATCACCTCATCGTAGGAGGGGGGAGGCTGGGGGAGGGAAGAGCGAGAGAGGAAAACAGAACTATTCATGACTCACATCCGAAAGAACACAGATTACTGCAAGTCATCCGATTCGACCCCAARGTGTGTCAGGGATAAACACAGGGAACATATTTACAGAGGAGTTGAAAACCATTTTTACTAGGGCATTTTTACTTTAGGTTTTTACTAGGGTTGGGCGATGTCAACCTTTGTCTGTCGTGATTATCATAAAACACCGTGATATACGATGGTTTTGCTCCCTATTGGCCAATCCCCCCCCGCCCACAAAAAGTTCAATAAAATTTCAAATAAAAAATAAAGATACTTTTGTCCCACATCATGACATCACAGTGTGATGTGATTATAAGAGTCCCAGTCGGTAGTCACGTAATAATAATTTGAAATTCCCCTCGACCACAAATTGACGGAAAACCAACATTCAGGGTTAGTTACCTGTATAGTAGGAGGTATACTACTGCCCCAGATCATAGTGGTGGGAGGAGGAGGAGAGAATCCCCCAGAACCCCGGGGAACCAGGTATTAGACAACCAGTGGCTTCTGGCTGAAAGGATGGTGATCTCTGGACGCCCTGGCGTAGAGAACAACACATAGAGAGGATGATCATAAAAGTCTAGGACAACATATGGAGAGGATATCATACATAGAGCTAGGACAACATAGAGAGGATATCATCATAGAGTAGGACAGAGAGGATATCATATAGAGCTAGGCAACATAGAGAGGTATATCTGGTAGTCGACCTGAAAGAGGCAGTCATGCTATAGAACTGACACGTAATATAGTAATGAGATATCATCATAACGAGCTAGGAGCAGACATAGCAGAGAGAGAATCATCATAGAGTAGGACAACTAGAGAAGGTATCAACTGATAGAGAAATGAAAATAAAGATATATACATGTAATGCCAAAATAAGGAACCTTACAAGGTCTAACGGTAGGAAGCAGGGGTTGGCACCCAAATTATTATATTCCTGAACAGAACTTTGGGGTTCCGTTCACACTTGTTCAACCAGCAATAAAGTTCTTACAGTTCTGAACCCAAAGAAGTACCGGTTTATTCATAGTTCTTTCTTCCCTTTTGAAATCTCTGTTTTTTTTTCTGTATGGAAAGTCATTAAGCATCACAATCACAGAAAACACCAGTCCACTAGGGACAGACAGTGTAGGACAGCCATCCTAGGACACCATGTAGGACGCGTCACTATGGACAGACCAGTGTAGGACAGCCAGTCACTAGGGACAGCACCAGTGTAGGACACAGTCACCTAGACGAGTGGAAGGCACCTGTATAGGACGACAGTGTAGGACCCAGTCACTAGGGACAGACCAGTGTAGGACAGCCAGTCACTAGGGACAGACAGTGTAGGACAGCCAGTCACTAGGACAGAACCATGTGTAAGGACAGCTGTCACCTAGGACAGACCAGTGTAGGACAGCCAGTCACTAGGGACAGACCAGTGTAGACAGACAGTCACTAGGACAGACATGTGTAGGACAGCCAGTCACTAGGGACAGACAGTGTAGGACAGCCAGTCACTATGGACAGACCAGTGTAGACAGCAGTCACTATGGACAGACCAGTGTTAGGACAGCCCAGTCAGCTAGGGACAGACCAGTGTAGGACAGCCAGTCACTAGGAGCAGACAGTGTAGGACAGCCAGTCACGTAGGGAACAGACCAGTGTAGGACAGCCAGTCCACCTAGGGACAGACCAGTGTAGGAAGCGTCACTATGGACAGACCAGTGTAGGCAGCCAGTCACTAGGGACAGACCAGTGTAGACGTCATATGGACAGACAGTGAGTCAGCTGTCAATTGGACAGAACAGTGGTTGACATCAGTCACTAGGGACAGACCAGTGTAGGACAGCGTCACTAGGGACAGACGCAGTTAGGGACAGCCAGTCACTAGGAAAAAACACGAAAGATAACAACCCAGAGTGTTGGACAGCCAGTCACTAGGGACAGACCAGTGTAGGACAGCCAGTCACTAGGGACAGACCAGTGTAGGACAGCAGTCCTAGGGACAGACAGTGGTAGGACAAGCTCCAGTCACTATGGACAGACAGCATGTGGACAGTCAGTCACTAGGGACAGACAGTGTAGGACCAGCGCATTGTCACGTTAGGGACAGGACCAGTGTAGGCAGCCAGTCACTAGGGACAGACCAGTGTAGGAAGCCAGTCACTAGGGCCAGACCAGTGTGGACAGCCAGTCACTATGGACAGACAGTGGCGGACACGCCAGCTCATGGGACAGACCAGTGTGAGACGGGAGGCTACATAGACTAGTGCTACAGAGGGGGAGGGGCTACAGTAACTAGGCTTAGGGGGAGATGGGCTACAGTAGACTAGGCCTTCAAGAGGGGAGGGGCTACAGTAGACTGGCTCAGGGGGGAGGGGTACAGTAGACTAGGCTAGAGGAGGGAGGGCTTACAGTAGACTCAGCGTTAGACGGGGGAGGGCTACAGTAGACTACGGCTTTCCAGAGGGGGAGGAGCTACAGTAGACTAGGCTTCAGAGTGGGAGGAGCTACAGTCAGACTAGGCTTCGGAGGGGGAGGAGCCTACAGTAGCCTAGCCTTCGGCAGGGGGAGCTACAGTAGACTAGGCTTAAGAGGGGGAGGGGTACCAGTAGATCTTGCTCCAGATGGGGAGGGGCTACAGTAGAATAGGTAGCTTAAGAGGGGGAGGCGCTACAGTAGACTAGGCTTCAGAGGGGGAGGGCCTACAGTGACATGTACAGAGGGAGGGCTACAACTAGGCTTCAGGAGGGGGAGGGCTTACAGTAGGACTAGCTAGCAGAGGGGGAGGGGCTACAGGTAGACTAGAGGTGTCAGAGGGGGAGAGGGGTACGTGACTCAGAGGGAGTAGACTGGCTTCAGAGGGGGAGGGTCTACAGTACGACTACTGGCTACAGGAGAGGGGGGAGGTCTACAGTAGAACAGGCAGAGGCGAGTCACAGTAGAAGGCTCGAGGGGGGCTAAGTAGACTGAGGCGTTCAGAGAGGGGGAGGGTCCTAACAGTAGACTATGCTACAGAAGGGGGAGGGGCTACCGCAGGTAGACTCGGCTCTCAGAGGGGGAGGGCTACAGTAGATCTAGGTTCAGACGGGGGAGGGGCCTACAGGTAGATCAGCTTCAGACGGGGGAGGGGCTAGCGTAGACTAGGCTTCAGAGGGGGAGGCAAGCGTACATGTATGAACTAGGCTTCGAGAGGGGGAGGAGGGCTACAGTACGAGCGCTAGAGGGGGGGCTCTCCAGTAGACGGGGCCAGAGGGAGTACAGATGACTAGGCTTCAGAGGAGGGGTAGAGCCTGGGGGGAGCTACAGTAGACTTGGCTTTCAGGAGGGGGGAGGGGGTACAGTAGAACTAGGCTCAGAGAGGGGAGGGGCTACCAGTAAGACGGTAGGCTTCAGAGGGGGAGGGTCTATGCAGGTAGACCTAGGGCTCACGAGGGGGAGGGCAAGTAGTAGACTATGCTCAGAGGGGGAGGGGCTACAGTAGACTAGGCTTCAGAGGGGGAGGGGCTACAGTAGAACTTGGCTCAGAGGGGGAGGGGCTACAGTAGACTAGGCTTCAGAGGGGGATGGGTCTACAGTAGACTAGGCTTTCAAGAGGGGGAAGGGTCTACAGTAGACTAGGCTTCAGAGGGGGCGGGTCTACAGTAGACTAGGCCTACAGAGGGGGAGGGGCTACAGTAGACTAGGCTTCATGCAGGGGGAGGGGCTACAGTAGACTATGCTACAGAGGGGGAGGGCACAGTAGACTAGGCTCAAGAGGGGGAGGGGCTATACAGTAGACTAGGCTTTCAGAGGGGGAGGGGCTACCAGTAGATCTCACTTCAGACGCGGGGAGGCGGCTACAGTAGCACTAGGCCTTCAGAGGGGGAGGGGCTACAGTAGACTAGCTTCAGAGGGGGAGGGGCTCAGTAGACTCTGCTACAGAGGGGGAGGGGCTACACTAAGACTAGCCGCTTCAGAGGGGAGGGGCTGACAGTAGACTTAAGGCTTCAGAGGGGGGAGGGGCCTATCAGTAGACTCTGCCTAATCATGAGGGGGAGGGGCACAGTAGCACTCGGCTTCAGATGGGGGGGAGGGGGAGGGGCTTACAGTAGACTTTAGGCTACAGAGGGGAAAGAGGCTACAGTAGACTAAGGCTTCAGAGGGGAGGGGTCTAACAGTAGACTAGGCTACAGAGGGGGGAGGGGCCTACAGTAGACTATCTTCAGAGGGGGAGGGGCTACAGTAGACTAGGCTTCAGAGGGTGGGAGGGGCTACAGGTAGACCTCGGCTCAGAGGGGGACGGGCTACAGTAGACTCAGATTCAGAGGGGAAGAGGCAGGGTAGCCTACACACGTACACACAGGCAAGGATTTCCAGCTGGCAGGCAGACGCTGGAATAGGTTTCTGACTGACAGAGTGAGAGCTTTGCATAGGCACGTTGTTGCGATTTTTGTGGGACTGAAAATAAAATGTCTGGAAAGTAAAAGAGTTACTTCGCCACCATGGCCTTTTTATTGCCTTAACTCCCTTATCTTACCTCATTTGCACTCACTGTATATAGACTTTTTTTTGGTTTTCTTTTGTTCTATTGTGTTARTGACTGWAMGTTTGTTTATGTGTAACTCTGTGTTGTTGTWTTTGTCGCACTGCTTTGCTTWATCTTGMCCAGGTCGCAGTTGTWKATGAGAACTTGTCCTCAACTAGCCTACCTGGTTAAATAAAGGTGAATTGAAAAAAAGAGTTATTAACCGGTTCCCATGATTTTWAAATAACGGTTCTGTTACGGAAGAGTATAGATCACTMTAGTTTCTGGTTCCGATTCTGTTCCTCTAATAATTTAGTTCCGGTTTTGTTCCCTGAACCAGTTCCAACCCCTAGTAGAAAACACAGTGTGGTTAAAGACCGAGTCACCATCTGGTTACCTATAACTACAAACATAGTTATGTTTTGGGGTTATTAACATATTTATTTAACTTATTTCTGGATATCTTTTTAAAACGACCCACAATGCCTTCTTGTTCTAATTGTGTAGTTCCTCATCTGTGTTTTTTTTTTGGGGGGGGTGAGGGGGGAACTTCTCTGCATTTTCTTCTGAAGTAGGCTACGGGAGTTTTGTAACTTTTTCCACCTTGGCTTAGTACTGGCTGACATCTGGAATCTATCTACCTAACTGTAGGTTTGGCAGGAAATGCAATTGAAACCAGTAGTCATGAGTGCAAACACTTTTGGTTTAATTTAGAAGTTTTAAATTTTAAGTGTTTTCTGTTGGTGTTTACATTTATAGTGAATAGGCTGACCTGCCGGGTCCTCCATATTACATCACAGCCCGGGGGAAAAAACATTTCCCCACATGACTTCGACATTCTGTGAGGTGAGGTGTAACTTTGCATTGGGACATTTGATGCGTATACTAATGCAAAACCATATGTTACATGTGGTTCCCTTTATGTTACCTACCCTTTAACCCTACCCTCTAACTCTACCCTCTAACCCTACCCTTTAACCCTACCCTCTAACTCTACCCTCTAGCCCTACCCTCTAACCCTACCCTTTTAACCCTACTCCTTAACCCTTCCTCTAACCGCCCTTCTAACCTACCTCTAACCTACCTTTAACCACTTTAACTAACTCTAAACCTAGCGCCTTAAAACCTACCTTTAACCTACCTCTTAATTTAATTTTGATACTTTAAAATTATTTATAATTTTAATTAAGTTTTGAACTAAGGAGTACCCTACACTTTAACATAACCTTTACACATACACTCTACACTACTGTTAGTACACTACGATTAACACCACCTCTAACACATACTTGTAACAAACTTAACTACCTTAAT
>NW_019943439.1:46629-71017 GCF_002910315.2 Salvelinus sp. IW2-2015 | reverse complement strand
GTACTGACATTTGAAGCAAGCAGACAACAAGGAAAACAAGTACACAACCACCATACTGTTATATGAGGAAAATTTGCAAGGCCTACTGCCTAACTTTCTCACTTGAGGAAAACAGTGCCCAACATATCCTGAAGTATGGTATAGAATATTAGGGCTACATGCGGTTTGTCAGAGTTATGTTTACTGTATGTTCTGGGTTGAAGGTTGAGGTTTAACTAATATCCCTTCTGATGTGTATGTGCACTAAATATAGGTAGTGCTAATGCTCAGCGTCTCCACTTCCGCCGTAATTAGTACAATAAAGGGTTATGGGCTAATGTATGGGACTGCCATGCCACAAGCTATAATGCATACTATACCTTGATTCTTTCTCCCTAGTGTCCTTGGCTGTCGTCTCCAACCTTGTTGATGTTGTAAATCTAGAATATATCACAAGGCAAGGATTAATCCATGATAAAGAAAGCACACAAGGACAATTTGCAGAGAGGGGAGTGGACAGCAAAAGGAAAGTTTCCCAGGACCGGGTCTTCTTGCATTGCTTATTGCACCCACCTCTCTCTCATCTGCAACGTTGGACTCGTCTGATGAGGACAGGGAAGTAAAATGACATGAAGAATTTTTAGTGTTACGATTAGAGGAAACATTTCATCCTCTCAGACTGACTATTTTTCAAGCCTGGCCAGGCGTTCAATAGCCTGTGTGGGAGCGTAAACACGGTGATCATTTTATACTGGAAATCCATTGCGTCGTTTTATGCGACCAACATAAACATTGACACAATTTCACATTTTCATGAAAATTGACTGAAATCCCACACCTCTCCTTTCCCCCTTCAACAAAATATTTTCCTGCTTTAGATATCACTTGATGAATCATAAATAGGTTTGAGCAGACCATACGGTAAACCACCTATTGCCCTTTCATGCATTTCTAATGTAACCTGTCTCCTTATGCTCACAGAAAAGCCTTGCGTTCAATTAACTCTAAGGTGCTGAGTCTTATCACTAGAAGCATGCCTTTGCAGGGGAATAGGATCACCCTGGTGACCGGGGCCTGTGATTACAGTTATGCAGCACCTGAAATCGATAGATGTTTGCCAGGTGCCAAAATAATCAGGTTCAGCCCGCATGGCAGCCATGAAAAGAATATTAACTGTGGGAATAACCGATGACATGCGTCGCCCGCGTGCATGATCAAACAAGAGCTTGCTTACCAAAGGACTTTTCCAGGTAGGCCTTACCTGGCAGGAAGTCGGATGGGCAATGACACCAAAAACTCCAATCATTATTAACTTTGAAGTCAGAGGGGTCATGATATTGGAGTGGTTTGGACAGAGGTCCAATGAATTCTCTCTTTTTGATTTCCCTCTCGTTCTGCTATGTGTTTAGCATTCAAAGATAAGGGTCTCCAGTAAGAGGAGTGGAAGCTGTTGTTATACACGGTTAACGATGCTACCAAAGGACGCAGAGCAAGAGGACCAAGGCATCACTACTATCAATAATGTAAATGTTTCATTACAACTGCGAATGTATAGTAATAATAATTCCACATTAATACACCAACTGCCCCCACTGGACCTGAAACATTTCCTCCAGCAAAGCTTTCCCTGTTAAAGTATTCCATTTCAACCACATAAAAAAAATACTTCAGGTTTACATTATAGTTCTTACTATTAGAAATTCTGTTAGTAAAAACTGTAGCCATACTGCAAGAATCTCCAATTCACTGTAGTTTTCCTTCGATCATTTTTGTGCAGGGATGGGAAAACTTTGATGGGGATGGGGCCACAAAAAAATCTGAAACTCATCATGAGGGGGGCGCACCAATTACTGAGTGACCATCAACGACTGATAAAACAAGAGAAAAAACTAGTGATGAACAACCACATTTAGAAAAAAATGTCACTCAGTGTATTCTCACTAACTTACCTCGCAAAGTCAAGTTGAGACCCGACTGAAGTTCCAAAACAATATAAGGTATTACTGTCATATTTTTTTTAAATTTGAGGTGTGGGTAATTTGATCTGATGGCCTTCAAAAGGGCCACCCAGTATGCTCATCCCTGGAGCAGTGCTTACTATAGACCTTTTGTAACGGTCGTTCTCCTCTCCTTCGTCTGAAGAGGAGGAGTAGGGATTGGACCAAATGCGCAGCGTGAAATGTTAGATCATTAACGATATTTATTAAAAGTAAGACGAAACACGAAAACACTTTAACAAACTACCAAAACCAATAAACGATGTAGGACAGACCTCGGACTTTGAAACTTCACAAATAAAACGAAGAACGCCACGAACAGGCAACAGACTAACATACCGAACGACAAACGAACAGCTCCCGTGTGGTAAACATACAGACCACGAGAGACAACCACCCCAGAAACAAAACAGAGTTGAAACAGCCTACCTATATATTGATTCTCAATCAGAGGGAAATGAATTAACACCTGATCCCTGATTGAGAACCAATATAAGGCTAACCAACAATGAACCTAAACATAAGAGAAACACGAACATAGACATGCCAAACCCCAAACGCACGCCCCTGACCCAAACTAAACACATACAAAAATAAGAGAAACAGAGTCAGAACGTGACATAACCCCACCCCTCAAGGTGCGAACTCCGGACGCAACCAGCATAAAGTCTTATGGAGGGTCTGGTGGGCATCTGGTCCACGGTGGCGCTCGGCTCTGGGCGTGGTCCCCAACCCGCACATAGTCAAATCCTCCGCTTTGTAGCCGCCCTCCAATGACCACCCTCCAAAATTAAACCACCTAAATTTAAGGGGCAATCAGCGGGGCATAAGTGGCCAGCACCGGGGATAAGGGGCAGCACCGGGATAAGGGGCAGGCACCGGGATAAGGAGGCAGCACCGGGATGAGGGCAGCACCGGACTGAGGGGCAGCTCCGGACTGAGGGCAGCTCCGAGACTGAAGGACGACAGCTCCGAGACTGAGGGACGGGCAGCTCCGGACTGAGGGACGGCAAGCTCCGGACTGAGGACGGCAGCTCCGGACTGAGGGACGGCAAGCTCCGGGACTGGAGGGACGGCAGCTCCGGAACTAGGGACGGAGGTCCGGACTGCTGACGGCCATCGGCTGCTCATGGCTCGCTGACAGGCTCTGGCTGCTCATGCTCGCTGACGGCTCTGGGCCTGCTCACTGGCTCGCTGGCGGCTACTGCAGATCCTGGCTGACTGGCGGCTCTGGCTGATCCTGCTGACTGGCGGCTCTGGCAATTCCTGGCTGCTGGCGGCTTCTGGCGGATCCTGGATGATTGGCGGCTCTGGCGGATCCTGGGCTGACTGGTGGCTTCTAGGCAGATCCTGGCTGGACTGGCGTCTGGCAGATCCTTGCTTGGCTTGCGCTCTTGGCGGATCCTGGGCTGACTGGCGGCTCTAGCGGTCCTGACTGAAGGACGGCTTCTGACGCTCGGACCAGAACGGGCGGCTCTGATAGCTCGACAGACGGGATTGCTCAGATGGTCGGGCAGACGGAGGCTGCAGATGGCGCTGGGCAGACGGCATGGCTCAGATTGGCGCTGGGCGACGGATGGTCAGGATGCGCTGGGCAGACGGCAGACTTCTGGCCAGCTGAGGCGCACTTGTAGGCCTGGTGCGAGGGTACCGGAACTGGAAGGTACCGGGGCTAAGGGACACCACACACTCAGGGTTAGTGCGGAAGGGACGGCAACAGGGCCACACTGCGACTCTCAAGGCGTACATATAGCCTGTGTGCGTGGGTTACCGGCAACTGTAGGTACCGGGCTGAGGGCACGCACATCAGGTGCGAAGTACGGGGAGAAAGGAAAACCAGTGCGTACAGGACTCTGGAACGCACAGGAGGCTTGGTTGCGTGTAGTAGGCACTGGGTAATGGGATGGAGGGACACCACCACAGGGTTAGTACCGTGGAGAGGAACAGGCTCTGGAGACGCCCAGGAAAGCGCTTGGTGCGTGGTGTTGCCTGGAGTACTGGGCTTGGGGCGGGGAGTGGCACCGGAAATACCGGACCGTGCAGGCCGTACTGGCTCCCTGAGCACTGAGCCTGCCCAACCTTACCTGGTTGTATGCTCCCGTGCACAACCAGTGCGGGAGGTGGAATAACCCGCACCGGCTATGTTAGGCCGACACGGGGACACATCGCGTAAGGCTGTGCCATGTACAGCCGCGGCCCGAGGAGACGCCACTGGTGGCCATAATGCGTTGGGCCGGCATTCATGACATCCGGCTCAATCCGTCCAATCTGGGCCCGGCCGATACGAGGCAGCTGAGTATGTACCGCACCGGGCTATGGCACACGTACAGGAGACCACCATGCGCTCTGTACTGCGTAACACGGTGTCCGCCCTACTCTCGCTCGTCCAGGTAAAGGTACAGGAGTAGGCGAGGTTCCTACTTTAGCTCGCCACACTCCTTTTAGCCCCCCCCAAGAAATGTTTCGGGCGTGTCTTCTCGGGTCTCCAGCCACGTCTCCTTGCTGCCTCTCATACCACCGCTCCTGGGCTCTTAGCTGCCGTCCCTCTCTTCCGAAAAAGCGGCGATATTCCCGTCTGAGCCCAGGGTCCCTTTTGTTTTTTTATGTTTATTTTGTTTTTTTTTTTAATTTTATTAATTTTTTTTTTGACTTTCTTTATTGTTTGTACTTTTTCTTTTATTGTTTTTTACTTTTATCTTTATATATTTCGTATTTTCTTTTATTTCTTTTATTTTAATTTTTTATTTTATCTTCTTGTTGTTTATGCTCTTTTTTTATTTTTTATGTTATATATTCTTTAATTTTTTTTTGTTTTTTCTTTTTCTATTTATTCTTATTTTTTAATTTTTTTTTTTTTTATTATTTTCATATTCTGTTTAACATTTTTTCTATTTTTCCATTTTTTATTTGTTATTATTTCATTTTTTAATTTTGTTTTTTTTTTTTTCTTTATTTTTTTTCTATTTCTTTTTTTTTCTTTTTCTTGTTATTTTTTTTTATATTTAATAGTTATATTTATTTTTTTCATTTTGTTTTTTTTTTTTGTATTACTTCTTTCTCTTATTATTTTTTCTATCTATAAGTAATATTATTTTTCAGTTTGTTTTTCTTTTCTTTTCTTTATTTTTTTTTTTTCTTTATTTCTTTCTTACATTTAGTTTTTTTTTTTCCTTTTTATTATTCTTATATTTATGTTTTTTTTTTTTTATTTTTTACTTATTTTGCTTCTTTTTTTCTCTTTTTCTTTTGTTGATTTATTGGTAGGAGATGAATGAGGAGTGTAAGTTACCTGTATAGTAGGGAGTATACTACTGCCCCAGGATCACTGTGGTGGGAGGGTAAGAGGAGGGAGGGAGGAGGAGAGAGGGTTAGTTACCTGTATAGTAGGCAGGTATACTAACTGCCGCCAGATTCATAGTGGTTTGGTGGAGGGGAGGAGAGGAGGGAAGAGGAGTGTTAGCTATACTGTTTATCATGTAGGAGGTTAGCTTACCTGCCCCAGATCATAGTGGTGGTGAGGGGAGGAAGAGGAGGAAGAGGAGGTTTAGTTACCTGATATAGTAGGAATGGTTTACTACTTGCCCCAGATCATAGTGGTGGCGAGGAGGAGGAAGAGGACGAAGAGGTAGGTTAGTTACCTGTTTTATGTAGGAGTTATTACTACTTGCCCCAGATCATATGTGGTGGGAAGTGAGGAGGAAGGGAGGATGAGGAGGCGGTTAGTAGTACCTAGTTATAGTAGGAGAGTATACCTTACTGCCCAGATTCATAGTGTGTGGAGGAAGAGGAGGAGTGAGGGGAAGAGGAGGTTAGTTTACCTGTATAGTAGGAGCGTCATACTACTGCCTCCAGATCATAGTGGTGGGAGAAGAGGAGAGGAGTAAAGAGAGGTGTTAGTTACCTGTTATAGTAGGAGTTATACTATTTGCCCAGATATAGTGGTGGTAGGAGGAGGAAGAGGAGGGTAAGGAGGGAGGTTAGTTACCTTGTTTATAGTAGGAGGCGTATTTATACTACTGCCGCCAGTTCATTAGTGTTGGAGGAGGGAGTTGAGGAGGAAGAAGGAAAGGGAGGGGTTTTTACCCTGGGTATAAGGTTGGAGGTTTTATACACTGTCCCTAATCATATGGTGGGAGGAGGAGGAGGAGGGGAGGAGAGAGGTCAGAGAGGAGGTAAGTGAGCGTTAGTACCTGTGTTATAGTAGGAGGTTTATACTATCTTGCCCCAGTCATTAGTGGCTGGCAGGATGGAGGATGGAGGAGGAGGAGTGAAGGGAGGGTTCAGTTACCTGTTGGAGTAGGAGGTTTATACTACTGCCCCAGATCATGTGTTGGGTAGCGGAGAGGAATAGTTAGGGTTAGTTATCTGTTATAGGTAGGAGGTATACTACTGGCCCAGATCATATGGTGGGCAGAGGAGGAGGAGTGTAGGAGGAGGGTTAGTGTACATTCACTGTTTTATAGTAAGGAGTTACGTACTGCCCCAGATTTCATTAAGTGGTGGAGAAGGAGGAGCGAGGAGGAGGCGTTAGTTACCTGTTATAGTATGAGTATACTAACTGTTCCCAGATCATAGTTGTGGGGAGGAAGAGGAGAGGAGGAAAGAGGAAGGAGGGTTTAAGTTACCTGTTATAAGTAGGAGGCTATACTACTGCCCCAGACTTCATATGGTTGGAGGAGTGAGGAGGAGGAGGAAGAGCGTAGGGTTAGTTACCTGTTATAGTACGGTGAGGTATACTATCTGTCTCCAGGTTATCATAGTGGTGGGAGGAAGAGGAGGAGGAGGAAAAGAGGAGGAGGGTGAGTTACCCTGCTATAGTTTAGGAGTATACTACTGCCCCAGTTATCAATAGTTGGATTAGGCGAGGAGGAGGAGGAGGAGGATGGTTAGTTACCTGTTATAGTAGGAGGTTGCATACTCTGCCCCAAATCATAGTGGTGGGCAAGGAAGAGGAGGAGGAGGAGGAGCGTTAGTTACCTTATAGTAGTACGGTATACTACTTGTCCCATGATCATCAGTGGTGGGTGAGGAAAGAGTGAGGAGGAGGACTGAGGAGGTGAGGGATTAGTTACCTGTTATGTAGGAGGTATTACTTACTGCCTCAGATCAGGTTAGTGGTGGGAGGAGGAGGAGGAGGAGGGTTAGTGACCTGTATAGTAAGAGGTTATACTACTGCCCCAGATATTAGTAGTGGAGGATAGAGGAGAGAGGGTTTAGTTACCTGTTATTAGTAGGAGGAATATACTACTGCCCATGATTCATAGTGGTGGGAGGAATAGGAGATGTGAGGTAGGTTAGTTACCGTTTATAGTAGGATGGTATTAGCTACCTGCCCAGATCAATGGTTGGGAGGAAGAGGGAGGGAGGAGGGTAGGGTTAGTTACCTGTTATAGTAGGAGATATACTTACTGCCCCAGCATCATAGTGGTGGAGGAAAGGAGGAGGAGAGAGGGTATGTTACCTGTTATAGGAAGGGTTATAACTCTTGGCCCAATCATTAGTGTGTGGAGGAGAGGAAGCAGGGTTAGTTATCCTGATATTAGTAGAGGTATACCTAACTGCCCTAGACTCCATAGTGGTGAGAGGAGGAGAGGTTGAGTATGAGGAGGTTACTTGCAGATTAGTGGGAGGAGGAGAGGGAGGGTTAGTTACCTGTTATAGTTAGAGGGATATTACTACTGTCCGATAATAGTGGTGGGAGCGAAGAGGAGGAGAGGAGAGGAGGGTTAGTGTTAACTTGATAGTAGGAGGTATTCTACGCCAGATCAATAGTGTCTGGAGGAGAGAGGAGAGGAGGAAGAGGTTAGTTACCTGGTATCAGAGGAGGTTTAGTACTTCTGCCCCAGATCATAGTGGGGAGGAAAGAGGAGGAGGAGAAGAGGTTAGTTACCTGTTATGAGGAGGAAGTATACTACGGTCTTGTGCCCCAGATCATAGTTGGTTTGGAGAGGAAGAGAGGAGGAGGAAGGAGGAACGTTCGTTCACCTTGTTATATAGTAGAGGGTCATATCTAGCTTGCCCAGAACTTGAGCCATGCGGTGGGATGGAGGAGGAAGGGAATCCCCAGAAGCCCCGGGGAACCAGGTATAGACACCACGTGGCTTGCCTGAAAGGGATGGTTGATCGCTCTGGTACGCCCTAGCTGGTAGAGCAACCACGATTTTGATCACATATGAGTTAGACGACATAAGCATCGGAGGACAACATGAAGATGCATAGAGCTAGGACGAACATAGAGAGGACATGAGCTAATAGAGCAGGAACAACCATAAAGAGGGATATCATCATAGAGCTAGGGACAAACAAGAGAAGGGATTATCAATCTCTAGAGCTTAGGACAACATAGAGAGGGATATCATCATAGAGCTTGGAAAACAAGATAAGAAGGAGAAGGACTCTGGAGCATTGAGCATAGAGTAGGACAGACATAGATGAGGATTTCAGCATCAGAGCTAGGACAACCATCCATAGATATAATATCATAGAGCTAGGACAACAATAGAGAGGATATATCATTAGAGCTTAGGAACATAGAGGAGGACTTCATCATAGACTAGTTGGCAACGAATAGAGAGGATAGTCATCATAGAGCCTTAGGACAACATCGAGAGGAATATCATCATAGAGCTAGGAAACATTGAGAGTGGATATCATTCATTTAGAAGCTCTTAGACAACATAGAGAGGATATCATCATTAACAGAGAACTAGAGGATCATTAGAGCTTGTCAACATAGAGAGGATATCATCATAGAGCTAGGACAACATTAGAGAGGATATACATCATAGAGCTAGGACAACATCAGAAGGAAATCATAGAGTCTAGAGGAACAAGCAGGTATATATGACAGACAAGTGTTATAGATTTAGAGCTAGGACAACTAGAGTGATATCTATCATACGAGCTAGGACAACATAGAGAGGATTAGTAGAGGCTAGAACATGACGATTTATAGCGTAGGCAAAATAGAGAGGATATCAACCTGATAGGAGAATAGAAAATTAAAGATAATATACATGTAACTGCCAAGTATAAAGGAAACACTTACAGGTTAGGATAGGAAGCAGGGTTGGGCACCAATTATTATATTCCTGGACAGAACCTATTTATTATTTGGTTCCGTTCCAACTTGATCCAACCAGCAAAATAAAGTTCTCCTACCGGTCTGACCCAACAAAGTACTGTTGTATTCATATCTTCTCGTCACCCTTTTTGAAATCGTTTTTTTTATGTGTATCGGAATAGTCATTAAGACATCACACATGAAGACAAACACACAACTCAGGCCGTATGGACTAACCATCTAAGCCAGCTAGGGACAGACACAGCTGTAGGACAGACGTCACAGGACACCGTTGTCGCAGTCACATGGAACCAGTTGTAGGTGCGAGTCACTGGAGACAGTGGACCGTATCAGGACAGACCAGTGTAGGAAGAGCAGTCATAGGACAGAGGTGACAGCAGTCGCAGGACAGCACCAGGTAGCAGCATCACTATGGTACAGACCAGTGTGGGACAGCACTAGTACACAGTTAGGCAAGACGTCATTGTGGACGTTAGGACAGCAGTCACTAGTGATCAGACAGTGTGGACAGCCATAACTGGGAAGACAGTGTAGGACAGCCAGTTGCACTATGGACAGACCATTTAGGACAGACAGTTCACTAGGCAGACCATGCTGAAGACAGTCACTATGGACAGACCAGTGTAGGACAGCCAGTCACTATGGACAGACCAGTGTAGACAGCCATCACTATGGACACCAGTGTAGGACAAACAGTCACATGGAAGACCGTGTAGGACAGGCGTCACAGACAGACCAGTGTAGACAGCCAGCACTAGGACGAGGACCGTGTAGACAGCAGTCCTATGGACAGACCAGTGTAGACAGCCAGTCACTAGGACAGACCAGTGTAGGACAGCCAGTCACTAGGACAGACCAGTGTTAGGACAGACAGTCACCTAGGAACAGACCAGTGTAGACAGCCAGTCACTAGGGACGACCAGTGTAGGACAGTTACTGAGTCACAGACAGACCTAGTGTGGACAGTCACTCTACAGACATTAGGCACGACAGTCACTATGGACGACCATGTAGACAGCCTCACTATTAGTGACAGACAGTTGCTGGACTAGCCAGTTCATAGGGACAGACCAGTGCTATGGGACAGCAGTCCAGACAGACCAGTGTTAGGCAGCAGTTCACCTATGGACAGACCAGCTGTAGGACAGACAGTCACTATGGACAGACCAGTCCTGAATAGCAGTACTAGGCAGACCGTTTGACAGACCTAGTCACTAGGGACAGACCAGTGTAGGACAGCCATGTCACTATGGACGACCAATAGCTAGGACAGAAGTCACTAGTGTGAGACAGACACCAGCATGTAGGACAGCTCACTGTCACTAGGACAGACCAGTGACTAGGGATCAGCACAGTGTAGCACACTATGGACAGAAACCAGTGTAGATCAGCCATGACTATGACAGACCAGTGATGGACAGCAGTCACTAGGACATGACCAGTGTACGGACAGCCAGTTCACTAGGGACAGACCAGTGTAGGACAGCCAGTCACTATGGACAGACCATGTAGTAGGACAGCAGTCACTAGGGACAGACCATGTAGGAACAGACAGTCACTTTAGGACGCGACCAGTGTAGGACAGCCAGTCACTGAGGATCAGAACAGTGATAGACAGACAGGTACTATGGGACAGACCATGTTAGGTACAGACACTGTCCATAGGACAGACCAGTTGCTAGGAATAGCCAGTCACCTAGGGACAGACCAGTGATAGTACAGACAGTCATAGGGACAGACCAGTGTAGACACCCAGTCACTAGGGACGACCCAGTGCTGGATAGCCAGTCCACTTGGACAGACCATGTGTTGGACAGACAGTCACCAGCGAGCAGACCAGTGTAGGACAGCCAGTTTCACTAGTGACAGGACCAGTTAGGACAGACTCAGTTCACTCAGGGAACTAGACCCATGTTTAGGTACAAGACACAGTCACGTAGGGACAGACCAGTGTAGGACAGACAGTCACTAGGACAGACCAGTGTAGGACAGACAGTCACTAGGGACCACCAGCTGTAGCGACAGGCAGTCACTAGGGACAGACCAGTCTGTAGGGGACAGCCAGTCACTAGGGACAGACAGTCACTAGGGAAGACCAGTTTAGGACAGCCTAGTCACTATGGACAGACCAGTGTAGGACAGACCAGTGTAGGACAGACGGAGGGCACTCAGTAGACTATTTGCTACAGAGGGGAGGTCTACAGTAGACTAGGCTTCAGAGGGGGAGGGGCTACAGTAGACTAGGCTACAGAGGGGAGGGGCTACAGTAGACTAGGCTTCAGAGGGGAGGGCTACAGTGACTAGGCTACAGAAGGGACGGGCTACAGTAGACTCAGATTCAGAGGGGAAAGGCCAGGGTAGCCTACACACGTACACACAGGCAGGATTTCCAGCTGGCAGGCAGCGCTGGAATAGGTTTCTGACTGACAGAGTGAGAGCTTTGCATTAGGCACGTTGTTGCGATTTTTGTGGATGAAAATAAAATGTCTGTGAAAGTAAAGAGTTACTTCGCCACCATGGCCTTTTTATTGCCTTAACTCCCTTATCTTACCTCATTTGCACTCCACTGTTTATATAGACTTTTTTTTGCGTTCTTTTTGTTTCTATTGTGTTATTGACTGAATGTTTTGTTTAGTGTAACTCTCTGTGTTGTTGTTTTTGTCGCACTGCTTTGCTTTAATCTTGGCCAGGTCGCAGTTGTTAATGAGAACTTGTCCTCAACTAGCCTACCTGGTTTAATATAAAGGTGAATTTGAAAAAAGAGTTATTAACCGGTTCCCACTGATTTTTAAAATAAACGGTTCTGTTACGGAAGAGTATAGATCACTTAGTTTCTGGTTCCTTACTGTTCCTCTTATAAATTTAGTTTCCGGTTTTGTTCCCTGAACCAGTTCCAACCCCTAGTAGAAACACAGTGTGGTTAACGACCGAGCACCATCCTGGTACCTGTTATTAACTACAACATAGTTATGTTTTGGGTTATTAACATATTATTTAACTTATTTCTGGATATCTTTTTAAAACGACCCACAATGCTTCTTGTTCTAATTGTGTATTCCTCATCTGTTGTTTTTTTTTTTTTGGGGGGGGGAGACTTCACTGCATTTTCTTCTGAAGTAGGCTACGGGGTTTTGTAAACTTTTTCCACCTTGGCTTAGTAACTGGCTGACATCTGGAATCTATCTACCTAACTGGTAGATGTTTGGCAGGGAAAGCAATTGAACCAGTAGTCTATGAGTGCAAACACTTTTGTTTAATTAGAAGTTTTAAATTTTAATGATGTTTCTGTTTGGTTGTTCTTACATTATAGTGAATAGGCTGACCTCCGCCGGTCCTTCATTATACATCACAGCCCGGGGAAAAAACATTTCCCCACATGACTTCGACATTCCTCGTGAGGTGAGGTGTAACTTTGCATTGGACATTTGATGGTTCTAACTAATGCAAAACCATATGTTACATGTGGTTCCCTTTAGTTACCTACCCTTTAACCCACCTCTAACTCCCCTCTAACCCTACCCTTTAACCTCTACCCTTCTACATCTACTACCTCTAGCCCTTACCCTCAAACCCTACCCTTTATACCTTCCTCATTAACCCTTCCCTCTAACCCTTCCCCTTATAACCCTACCCTCTAACCCTACCCTATTAACCCTACCTTTAACCCTACCCTCCTAACCTACCCTTTTAAACCCTCTACCCTTTAACCTACCTCTAACCCTACCCTTAACACTACCCGTTAACACTAACCCTCTATACTATACCGTTTAACACTACCGTTTAACACTACCTCTTAACACTACCTTTAACACTACCCTTTAAACACTACCCTTTAACCCTACCCTTAAACCCTACCCTCATAACCTACCCTCTTACCTACCCTCTAACCCTACTCCTACCCTTCCTTTATAACCCTACCCTCTAATCCTACCCCTCTAACCCTACCTTACCCTATCCCTCTATCCCTTCCCTATCTAACTCTTCCCTTTCCTAACCTTCCTTTAACCCTTTTATTCCTTTAACTCCTAACCCTTTACCCTACCCTTTAATTTAGTGCTTGTGGCCACCATGAGACCGACCAGTGAAGCTTCAATGTCCTTGGCATGCGATTCTGTCTGGAACTCTTATTTGGAGGATACGACACCATTCTTCCAAGATAAATTCTCCCCTTTTTTTTTTCTATGGTGGTGGAAACGCCATCTGTTCAGGCAACGTCTCCAAATCTTCCGTAATGTTACATTGTGAGATTTGGTGACAGACACCACACATTTGTTTAAACCCCCTATTGTCTTTCAACTTCTCTTTCAAAAGTCACTGAGTGTCTTTCTCCTTCTATCCATGGTAGCAAAAACAATGGACAACTGGGAGGTTTTTAATACATGACCCTAAGGAATGATGGATGCCATTACTTAATTTAACTCAGGAGAACACACCTGTGTGGAAACAAATACTTCAATATACTTTGTATCCCTCATTTTATTATATGTGTTTTTTTCCCCTCTCATTTTGGCAGTTACCTGTATCAACAGATAGAAAGATACACAATATAGATACTGTAGATGTGTGTTTTCTTGACTCTGTAAAACCAGAGCTGTACTGACCTCCGGTCTCTGGTGACTCTCGCTCAGGGATGGTGAGATCTAGTCGTCGCTGGAAAGAAACACACTAACAATTGAGAGACTTCTACTATGCTGTCTATCAACAGTCCTATATACAGGTAACAACAGGTCTATATACAGGCTTTAAACAACAGGTTTTCCTAATACAGGTAACAACAGGTCCATATATACAGGTAACAACAGGTCCTATATACAGGTCAGAACAGGCACTACATAACAGGTAACCATCATAATCAGCTTCAACAACAGGTCCTAAAATACAGGTAACAACATGTCCATATATACAGGTAACAAACAGGTCCTATATACAGGTAACAACAGGTCCTATCTACTAGAGGTAAACAACAGGTCACTTATTATACATTGGTAACACAAGGTCTTATATAAAGTCACAGATATAACAATACAAGGTAAGGTCCTAAATACAGGTCAAGTCACAACATAAAAAGTCGTCAAGTATACGTACCACCTCCCTATAATACAGGTAACACAGGTCCTATATACAGGTAACATACATCGTCTATATACAGGTCAACACAAGGTCTTATTATACAGGGTAACACAGGTCCCCTATATACAGGTAACAACAGGTCCCTATATACAGGTAACAACAGTGTCCTATATACAGGTAACAACAGGTTTCCTATATACAGGTACAAAACAGGTCCTAATATACAGGTAACAACAGGTCCTATTTACAGGTAACAAACAGGCCACTATATACGTAAACAACAGGTCCTATTACAGGTAACAACAGACTGTTGGTACACACAGGGGAGTGGACTTGTCTATACATTTACAGACGAGAAACATCTCAGAGAACTGCCCAGTAATCACTTTGTTTCTGTAAATAAAACGAGGGATTTTGGACTCACTCCTCTTAATGGCGGCCCTGATAGAGGAGAGAGAGTCCTTGCTGAATAAAGAAAAGAAAAGAAACAGTCTGATCTATGTTGGTTTCATTCATTCTTGTTCTCTTTCCTTCCTTACAAGAATCACCTTCATAGCAGTTTCCTTCCGATACACAACCCCAGAGCAGGTTTCCTTTCCGTTACAAGACACCCAGAGCAGGTTTTCCTTCCGTTACAGAACACCCAGAAGCAGGTTTCCTTCCATTACAGAACACCAGAGCAGGTTTCCTTCCGTTACAGAACACCAGCATGAGCAGGTTTCCTTCCGTTACAGAACACCCAGAGCTAGCGTTACCTTCCATACAGAACACCCAGAGCAGGTTTCCTTCCTTACAGATCACCCAGAGCAGGTTTCCTTCCGTTACAGATCAGCCCAGAGCAGGTTTCCTTCCATACCAGATCACCCAGAGCAGGGTTTCCTTCCATTACAGAACACCCAGAGCAGGTTTCCTTCCATTACAGACACCCAGAGCAGGTTTCCTTCCGTTACGAGATTTCACCCTAGAGCAGGTTTCCGTTCCGTTACAAGAACACCACGAGCAGGTTTTCCTTCCTTACAGAACACCCAGAGCAGGCATTCGCCCCAGGTTTCCTTCCAATTACAGAACACCCAGAGCAAGTTTCCTTCCATTACAGAACGTTTCCCTTTGTTGCATTCCTTCACAGACTAGAGCTAACAGACTGCTGATCAGTCTGCCACACTGGTCCAACCTAGAGCTAAATGTGTTTTTTAAATCTACTAACATTGATTAAACCAGCCTGTAAAGTGTAATTCTGTGTGTGTGTGTTTCATTTTGAACCTGATCTAAAACATGCAGAACATGACCACACCATATAAACACCCCACTTAACCGATTAGACACTTAAACATTACTGTGTCCTCTCTGTCTGTCTGTTGTAGTGTCTACTAGACAGTCTGCTGTCCTCTCTGCCTGTTGTAGTGTCTAGCTAGACAGTCTGCTGTTCTCTCTGTCTGTTGTAGCGTCTAGCTAGACAGTCTGCTGTCCTCTCTGTCTGTTGTAGTGTCTAGTTAGACAGTCTGCTGTTCTCTCTGTCTGTTGTAGTGTCTACTAGACAGTCTGCTGTCCTCTCTGCCTGTTGTAGTGTCTACTAGACAGTCTGCTGTTCTCTCTGCCTGTTGTAGTGTCTACTAGACAGTCTGCTGTCCTCTCTGTCTGTTGTAGTGTCTAGCTAGACAGTCTGCTGTCCTCTCTGTCTGTTGTCGTGTCTACTAGACAGTCTGCTGTTCTCTCTGTCTGTCGTAGTGTCTAGCTAGACAGTCTGCTGTTCTCTCTGTCTGTTGTAGTGTCTACTAGACAGTCTGCTGTCCTCTCTGTCTGTCGTAGTGTCTAGCTAGACAGTCTGCTGTTCTCTCTGTCTGTTGTAGTGTCTACTAGACAGTCTGCTGTTCTCTCTGTCTGTCGTAGTGTCTAGCTAGACAGTCTGCTGTTCTCTCTGTCTGTTGTAGCGTCTAGCTAGACAGTCTGCTGTCCTCTCTGTCTGTTGTAGTGTCTACTAGACAGTCTGCTGTTCTCTCTGTCTGTCGTAGTGTCTAGCTAGACAGTCTGCTGTCCTCTCTCTCTGTTGTAGTGTCTAGCTAGACAGTCTGCTGTCCTCTCTGTCTGTTGTAGTGTCTAGCTACACAGTCTGCTGTCCTCTCTGTTGTAGCGTCTAGCTAGACAGTCTGCTGTCCTCTCTGTCTGTTGTAGTGTCTAGCTAGACAGTCTGCTGTCCTCTCTGCCTGTGCTTTCTCTCCTCCTCTTTTTCCTTCCTTCGGAGGAAACCCAGAGTATTTAGGGACAGATAACGGAGGAAAGCTCATATCCCCTCAGAGTGAAACTTCCCGACAAAACAATCACAAACAACATACCCAAAGTGTAGACTACCTTCAGCCTCTCTCTGTCTGTTGTAATGTCTGTCTCGACCGTCCGCCGTTCTCTCTCGTTCTATCTTTGTTCTTCTCCTGTCCGCTCTACTTTCTGAGTATACTGCTGTTTTCTACAGAGCAGAGCAATGTTGACTTCTAGCTGCTAACTATGTCCAGACCCATGAGTCACACATAACACATCCCAGCTAGCAGTCCACTTCTAACACAGGAGGGGGAGGGGGAACAAACTCCTATTACCCTACAGTTGAACCTCCTGCTCTTCCCTCACTTCCCCACTCCTGCTCTTCCCTCACTCCCCACTTCCTGCTCTTCCCTCACTCCCCACCTCCTGCTCTTCCCTCACTCCCACCTCCTGCCTTCCTCCTCCCCACCCCTGCTCTTCCCTCACTTCCCCACCTCCTGCTCTTCCCTCACTCCCCACTCCTGCTCTTCTCCTCTCCCACCTCCTGCTCTTCCCTCACTCCCACCTCCTGCTCTTTCCCTCACTTCTGTGCCCTTCCCTCACTCCTGCTCTTCCCTCACTTCCGCCCTCCCTCCTCCCCACCTCCTGCCTTCCCTCCTCCCACCTCATTTGCTCTTCCTCACTCCCAACCTCATTGCTCTTCCCTCACTCCCAACCTCCTGCTCTTCCCTCCCTCCGCTCTTCCCTCAATCCCCACCTCCTGCTCTTCCCTCACTCCTGCTCTTCCCTCACTCCCCACCTCCTGCTCTTCCTCACTCCCCACCTCCTGCTCTTCCCTCACTCCCCACCTCCTACTCTTCCCTCATCTTTGCCCTTCCCTCACTCTGCTCTTCCTCACTTCCTCCCCTCCCTCCTTCCCCACCTCCTGCTTTCCTCCTTCCCCACCTCCTGTCTTTCCCTCATCCCACCTCCTGCTCTTCCCTCATCCCAACCTCATGCTCTTCCCTCACTCCCAACCTCCTGCTCTTCCCCTCACCTCCTGCTCTTCCCTCAATCCCCACCTCCTGCTCTTCCCTCACTCCTGCTCTTCCCTCACTCCCACCTCCTGCTCTTCCCTCACTCCCCACCTCCTGCTCTTCCCTTCACTCCCCACCTCCTACTCTTCCCTCACTTCGCCCTTCCTCACTCCTGCTCTTCCTCACTTCCTCCCTCCCTCCTCCCACCTCCTGCTCTTCCTCCTTACCCACCTCCTGCTCTTCCCTCCTTCCCCGCTCCTGCTCTTCCCTCACTCTGCTCTTCCCTCACTCTGATTCCCTCACTCCTGCCCCTTCCCTCACTTCTGCTCTTCCCTCCTCCCCAACCTCCTGCTCTTCCCTTCTTCCCTCACTCCCAACCTCCTGCTCTTCCCTCACTCCCCGCCTCCTGCTCTCCCTCCTCCCCGCCTCCTGCTCCTTCCCTCATCCCCCGCTCCTGCTCTTCCCCATCCCCGCCTCCTGCTCTTCCCTCACTCCCCCGCCTGCTCTTCCCTCACTCCCGCCTTCCTGTCTTCCCGCCTCCTGCTCTTCCCTCACTCCTGCTCTTCCCTCACTCCTGCTCTTCCCTCACTCTGCTCTTCCCTCACTCCTGCTCCGCTCCCTCCTCCCTCCCTCCTGCTCTTCCCTCACTCATGCTCTTCCCTCACTCCTGCTCTTCCCTCACTCCTGCTCTTCCCTCACTCCCCACTCCTGCTCTTCCCTCACTCCTGCTCTTCCCTCCTTCTCTTCCCCCCCTCCTTCTCTTCCCCCCCTACTGCTCTTCCCTCACTTCTTGTACCTTCTACCCTTTTCATTTCCTCTACTCCCCTCTCCTCCTTCTCCCTCCCCTCCCCCTCAAACTATTTTGCTTACATGCATCCGTATATATTGCTCAATTGATAACAATCTCCTAAACCTCTGGGTAAGAGGTTCCCTTCAAACTCTGATCTAAGGTCAGTTTTTGCATTCCCCCCCTCCTTATGGTTAAGGCTAACATCAGGTTAGGCTAAACTGATTCCAGATCAGCGTCTGAAGTTGGGGAAAACTTCTATCCACAGCCGGAGTAACCTCTCCAGCCTGTTACCGTGCCAATCGACTGAAGCTGGAGCCACATAGTTCCAGGGTTGTGTCAGAGGCAGAAAATAAGTAGTCCCGGCCCGAACCTCGACACCGCACCGGGATACTTACTGCTACAGCTGTGAGACGGCTGAGAGAGAGAGAAAGTAGTCCCAGCTATGTTTTAAATAAGTTTTTATTTTTTAAAATTTTAAATAGGGGAATGGAAACACTTTAGGATGTAAAGCGAAGAGATGTATACCAGTCACTAATACAAAACATATTGCTTGTAACACAGAAACATCTTCATTTTCGGTGTTTTGATCCTGAACAACGTTTTTTAGAGGTATGGTTAGCGCCATCTTGAATCGTACAGTAAAAGTTACACTATTCAAAATAAGGAAGTTGTGTTTATGGCCGTATCGATCTGCTCTAAGTCTCCATCTTCATGAGGATTAGTTGTGTTCATGGCAGTATCGATCTGCTCTAAATCTCCATCTTCATGAGGATTAGTTGTGTTCATGGCCGTATAGATCTGCTCTACGTCTCCATCTTCATGAGGATTAGTTGTGTTCATGGCCGTATAGATCTGCTCTACGTCTCTATCTTCCGGCGCCGAGGAATTACAAAACTCTTTTGCCGATGATGCAACAATGCCAATATGGCGATTTCCAGGTAGCTGGTGTTCTATAGTCGAGTGTTTCCTTTCCTCTTTAACGGTTAACCTGCTTATACGTCACAGAAATATTGTTCAGAAGGGTGATTGTACAGTTCTACAGTCCCGCTCAGCCAACCATATAAAACCCACTAGCCATGCTATCAGCTGCCTAGCCGAACAGTTCACAGTCCGCTCAGCCAACCCAATACTTAAAACGGAGCAAAACGACCTCTGACCACTACACACACCACACTAGCCATGCTATCAGCTCCTACACGACAGTTTTACAGCCCGCTCAGCCCACATCATATAAAACCACTAGCCATGCAACAGCTCCTAGCACGACAGTTCTACAGTTCCCGCTCAGCCAAACCATTATAAAACCACTAGCCATGCTAACGAGCTCCTAGCACGACAGTTCTTGACATTCCCGCTCAGCCCAAACCATATAAAAACACTAGCATGCACAGTCTAAGTCGGTAGCTCCAGAATTCCTACCGACTAAGTCAGCACGACAGGTTCTACAGTCCGCTCAAACATATAAACCACTACCATGTATCAGCTAGCAGACATCACGCCCTCAGCCATAAAACATAAGCTGAACAGCTCCTAAGCACGACAGTTCTACAGTCCCGCTCAGCCAACCAATCCAAACCACTAGCATGCTAACAAGTCTAGCACGAACAGTTCTACAGTTCCCGCGCACCAACCATGTATAAAACCACTAACCATGCTAAACAGCTTCCTAGCACGAACAGTTCTACCAGTCCGCTCAGCCAAACATATTAAAACCACTAGCCATGCTAACAGCTCCTAGCACGACAGTTCTACAGTCGCCGCTCAGCCAACCATATAAACCACAGCCATTGCTAACCAGCTCCTAGCACGACAGTTCTACAGTGCCCGCTCAAGCCAACCACCTAGTAAAAACCACTACCATGCAACTACAGCTCGCTAGCCACGAATTCTACAGTCCCGCTCAGCGCAACCATATAAAACCACAGCCATGCCTAACAGCTCCTAGCCGCACGACGTTCTAAGTCACCGGGCTCAGCCACCATATAAACCACCACTAGCCATGCTAACAGCTCTAGCACGGACGTTCTACAGTCTCAGCCGCTCAAGCCACCATATAAGACACTACCATGCTAACAGCGCCGCACGACGCAGTTCTACAGTCCCGCTCAGGCCAACCATTACCTAAAACCACTAATGCATTGCTAACACGCTCCTAGCACGACTAGTTTCCTACAGTTCCCGCTCAGCCAACACTATAAAACCACTAGCCATTGCGTAACAGCCTCTCCATAGCACGACAGTTCTACAAGGTCCACTCCGCCTTCAGGGCAAGAAACCATAGTAACAGACCACTAGCCTATGTAGACAGCTCTAGCACCGTACAGTTCTACAGTCCCGCTCAAGCCAACCATTAAAACCACAGCCATGCAATCAGTTACCTAGACGACAGTCTACCACAGTCCCTCTCAAGTCCAACCATATAAAACCACTAGCCATGCTAACAGCTCCATAGCACGACAGTTCTACAGTCCCGCTCACCAACCATATAAAACCACTAGCATGCTAACAGCTCCTAGCACGACAGTTCTACAGTCCCGCTAGCCAACCATAATACAAACCACTAGCATGCTAAGCAGCCTGTCCTTACACGACCGTTTACAGTCCCGGCTCAGCCAAGCGCCAACCTATAAACCTAACTAGCCATGCTAAACAGCTCTAGCACGGACAGTTCTACAGTCCCGCTCGAGCCACACCATATAAATCCAGCTCAGCCATGCTATCAGCTCCTAGCACGACAGTGTCCAGTCCCGGCTCAGCCAACCTATATAAAAACCACTAGCCTGCTAACAGCTCCTAGCCGACATTCTACGTCCGCTCAGCCAACCATATAAAACCACTAGCCATGCTACGCTCCTAGCACGACAGTTCTACAGTCCCCGCTCAGCCAACCATATAAAACCACTAGCCATGCTATCAGCTCCTAGCACGACAGTTCTACTAGTCCGTCAGTGCCCGCTCAGCAACCATATAAAAACCACTAGCCTATGGGGTTCAGCTCCACTAGCACAGCATTCGTGACAGTCCGCTCAGCCAACCCAGTATAAAACCACTAGCCATGCTATCAGCTCCTAGGCACGACAGTTCTACAGTCCCCGCTTCAGACCAACATATAAAACCACTAGCCATGCTAACAGCTCCTAGCCCGACAGTTCTACAGTCCGGCTCAGCCCAGCCAACCATATAAAACCACTAGCCATGCTAACAGCTCCTAGCCCGACATTCTACAGTCCCGTCAGCAACCATATAAAACCACTAGGCCATGCTAACAGACTCCTGTAGCCCGACAGTTCTACAGTCATGCTCAGCCAAACCATATAAAACCACTAGCCATGCTAACAACTCCTAGCACGGACAGTTCTACCAGTCGTGCTCAGCCAACCATTATAAAACCACTAGCCATGCTACACAGCTCCTAGCCCGACAATTCTACAGTCCCGCTCAGCCAACCATATAAAAACTAGCCATGCTAACAGCTCCTTAGCACGACAGTGTCTACAGTCCTGCTCAGCCCAACCATATAAACACTAGGCCATGCTAACAACTCCTAGCACGACAGTTCTACAGTCGTGCTCAGCCAACCATATAAAACCACTAGCCATGCTAACACTGCCAAGCACGACGAGTTCTACATCTCCGTCAGCCAACATATAAAACCACGTAGCCATCTGTAACAGCTCTCATGCACGACAGTCTCTACGTCCGCTCAGCCAACCATATAAAACACTTAGCCATCAACGAAGCTCCTAGCACGACAGTTCTCTCCAGTCGCCTCAGCCAACCATATAAAACCACTAGCCATGCTAACAGCTCTAGCACGACGTTTACAGTCCCGACTCAGCCACCTATAAAAACCACTACATGCGATCAGCTCCTAGCCCGACAATTCTCACGTCCGCTCAGCCAACGCATATAAAACCACTAGCCATGCTAACAGCTCCTAGCCGACAATTCTACAGTCCCCGCTCAGCCAACCATATAAAACCACGCCATGCTAACAGCTCCTAGCCCGACAGTTCTACAGTCCCGCTCCACCCAAAGCCATATAAAAACCACTAGCCACTGCTAAACAGCTCCTAGCCCGGACAGCTTCTCCAGTCCTTCGCCCCTCAGCGCCAACCATATAAAACCACTAGCCATGCTAACAGCTCCAAGAGGTCGTGCAATGCTAGTGTGTGCGTGCAAAGCAAGATCATTAATTATATGGCAGACTGGATAATAGCAGAGGGAAAAATCTAGTCTGATATCCCAAACGCCACCCTCAATCTCCCTACTAAGGTGCGACTACTATAGCCAGGGCCCGTATTCCCTATATTGTTCACTACTTTAGATCAGGGCCCTATTCCTATATAGTACACTTACTATAGACCCAGAGCCCTATTCCCTTTATAGTTCAGCCTATTTTAGACCAAAGCCCTATTCCCTATATTGTTCACTACTTTTAGATCAGGGCCCTATTCCCTTTATAGTTCACTACTTTAGGACCAGAGCCCTATCCCTATATAGTACACACCTTAGACCACCAGCCTATATTCCCCTATATAGTTCACTACTTTAGACCAGGGCCCAGTGTACTCTGGTCAGAAGTAGTGCACTAGAGATAGAATAGAGGTACTATTTGAGATACACAATATGTCCAGTCCAAACTGGCAGATCTCTCACCTGAGTCTGTGGTCTTTCTGCCTCTCTGAGCGCTCTGTGGGAGAGAGAGAAATAGAAAAGGGGGGAGATAGAGAGAGAAGGGAAGGGAGAGAAAAGGGAAGAGGGAGAGAGAAAGGGAAGGAGAGAGAAGAGGGGGAAGGGAGAGAGAAGTGGGAGGAGAGGAAGGGAGAGAAAGAGGGAGGGAGAGAGAAGTGGGAAGGGAGAGAGAAGTGGGGAAGGGAGAGAGGAAAGGGAGAGAAAAGAGGGGAAGGAGAGAGAAGAGGGGATGGGATGAGAGAGAGGGAGAGAGAAGAGGGGAAGGAGAGAAAAGAGGGAAGGGAAGAGAAGAGGCAGGGAAGAAGACGGGGGAGGCGCGAAAGGAGAGAAACGAGGGAAGGGAGAGAGAAGGGAGAGAAAAGATGTGAAGGGAGATAGCGAAATAGAGAGAGGGGACGAGAGAAGTCTTTGTCAAGATATCGCCACACTAGCTCATTCATCTCTTCTCCCCTGTAAACTCCTCCCTTAGTCATTTCTATAAAAGGAGAATTAATTCTCAAATCAAACTTACCTGGTCCAATAGAATAAATATAGATAACTCCCCAGCATCTAAAGTTCCTCTCGTCTCTGCTTCAGATAAAACAAACATCCACAGAACTATAACAGCAGAAGTCCTGCAGTTCAGTAAAGAACTGAAGACCCAGAGGAAAAGAAGGGAAAGCCAACCGCTGTCCAATGAAACTCTCTCTCTCCGGGTTCCAGAATGTGGAAATTATGATTGGAACCCTCTGCCATTCCCCTGGATCTGGTTGGCTGGTTAAAATAAAAAGACTGTAGCTGTGATGGGTTGCTGAGCAGCAGAAAACACCAGTCGGTCTGGGGTAGTCATCAATGTTTCCAGCTGCATTATAACTTATTATAGAGCCTGTTAACTACAGCTCCGAGTGCAGAGAGTATAGAGGCTTAAGGAATATGCATTGAGTTATAACGCATTACCAAATCAAATCAAGACCATTATAAACTGGGTGGTTCAATGGCTGAATGCTGATTGGCTGACAGCCATTGGTATATCAGATCGTACACCGCAGGGTATAACAAAACATTTGGTATTTTTACTTCTCTAATTATGTTGGTAACCAGTTTATAACAGCAATAAGGCACCTCGGGGGTTTTGTGGTATATGGCCAATATACCACGGCTAAGGGCTTTATCCAGGCACTCCACGTTGTGTCGTGTATAGAACAGCCCCTTAGCCGTGGTAAATATCACAACCCCTCGGGTTGCTGCTATGAAGGGTGTAATAGAGCTGCACTTATAGTCCTTACCGCTGCCTGTTACCTATAGCTCTAGGTGCATGAGAGATCAGGTGGGGTTCATCTATGTACAGGTTATAATGCATCATACAGGATAGCAGGGCTAAACTACTCCTTGCTGCTGCTTGTTAACTATAGTTGTATCTCAAAAAGCACCCTAAAAATGCATAATGTTCAATATAGGGAATAGGGAGAGAGACTAAAACAATACTAGTCTCCCAGACAGTATCTATAGTTAGAGACTAAAACAATAC
>NW_019943439.1:36618-39624 GCF_002910315.2 Salvelinus sp. IW2-2015 | reverse complement strand
GCCTTAATAAAACTTGTATACATCTGTAAATACGAATGAAATTGTTAATTTTACGAGCCTTGGTTGGTTTAGACGAACCTTCCCGCTAGCCATGAGTGGCTGAGATAATGGGTGGGCTGGACATGCCGAGAGATGAGTTTGGATTGGTCTGCCATGGAGCAGGCTTCTGTCTATAACATGAGATGGTCAGTATGTGTAGGTAATCCTTTCTAACGCAGATTTTTATAAAGACATCACCTAGTAGAACTGTATCAGTGTTGCTCTCCACTTTCTGGAGGACCGAGTTCTGAAATCAGTGGAATTAGAGCATGATAGCTACGGAGATGGAGAAAATTCTGGCGTTTGATTGCAAACATGCAGAGGGAGTCGAAAAGAGAACACACAGAAGGCTGCCGGGCGCCTGCAGGTCGTCAGGTGAACGGCGTTTCCTCCGACACATCGGTGCAGCTGGCTTCCGGGGTTAAGCGGGCAGGGTGTTAAGGAGTGCGGTTTGGCGGGTCATGTTTCGGGGGACGAAGGACTCAACTTTCACCTCTCCCGAGCTCGTTGGGGAGTTGCAGCGATGAGATAAGATCATAAATCACAAAATTGCGGAGAAAAAAGGAGGTAAAAATCACAATAAAAATTTAAAACAAGATGAATGTTGCTTTTAGTTGCCTGATTTGCTAGAATGACAAATACTAAATTAATTTTTAAAACGGGTGAATTTATTGGTGTTAAAATACACTAGTTATGCTATACTGGACCACCAGGCTACTGATGTCATGTGTTGATACATTCTCATAACAACAACGACAAGTTTGTTGCCGGACGACAATAGAATGTTCACGATGTCACTGCTGCAACTGTCAACAGACGTAGTATAAACCAGCCTTTAGTCTTGAAATCTTTGYTTGTTTATTACACGGCCTAACATGTGAATCCTTAAAGAGATGGGCGGGGCTAAAGCTTAAGAGGGTGTGAACGATGCTSAATGGGTGTAGACAAAGAAGAGCTCTTCAGTAGGTGTAGCAAAARATTCATGGGCCATTTTCAAAAAATAAGTGTGGTTACAGGTTTATCAACTTCCAAAGCAGAACTACTTTCCCATTGTTCCTCAACTATAGTGTATGATACACCATGTTCTAGCTCTGAGTCTCTACTTTTATTCAATGTAAAAAAATATATAACATTTTGCTACATAAGACCGAATCGAGCCGGTCGGTCACATATATCCAGTGGAAACATTTTTCCCTTGTGCAAAAACAGCTGTATGTCTGTCCCGAGGTCACTGGCGTGGGAACCGAGGGCCTGGAATAGGCTGTTGTGGGAGACTGAGGGCCTGGAATAGGCTGTTGTGGGAGACTGAGGGCCTGGAATAGGCTGTTGTGGGAGACTGAGGGCCTGGAATAGGCTGTTGCGGGAACTGAAGGGCCTGAATAGGCTGTTGTGGGGAACTGAGGGCCTGGAATAGGCTGTTGCGGGAGACTGAGGGCCCTTGGAATAGGCCTTTGTTGTGGGAGACTGAGGGCCTTGGAATAGGCCTGTTGTTGGGAGACTGAGGGCCTGGAATTAAGGCTGTTGCGGGAGACTGAGGGCCTGGAATAGGCTGTTTGCGGGCGAACCCCTGAGGGCCTGGAATACGGCTGTTGCGGAGACTGAGGGCCTGGAATAGGCTTGTTGCGGAAGACTTGAGGGCCTGGACATAGGCTTTGCCGGGAGACTGAGGGCCTGGAATAGGCTTGTTGCGGGGAACTGAGGGCCTGGAATACGGCTGTTGCCGGGAGACTGACGCCTGGAATAGGCTGTGTGGGAGACTGAGGGCCACTGGAAAATAGGCTGGTTGTGGGAACTGAGGGCCCTGGGAATAGGCTGTTTGTGGGATGAGGGCCTGGATAGGCTGTTGCGGAGAACTGAGGGCCTGGAATAGGCTTGTTGTGGGAGACTGAGGGCCTGGAATAGGCTGTTGTGGGAGACTGAGGGCCTGGAAATTAGGCTGTTTGCGGGGACTGAGGCCTGGAATAGGCTGTTGTGGGAGACTGAAGGGCCTGGAATAGGCTGTTTGCGGGAGACTGAGGGCCTGGACTAGGCCTGTGCGGGAGACTGAGGGCCTGGAATAGTGCTGTTGCGTGCGAGACTGAGGGCCTGGAATAGGCTGTTGCGCGGAAACAGAGGGCCTGGAATAGGCTGTTGTTCGCTTGCGATGAATGGGGGGCTGGAAACTTCGTTTCTCAACGAATTCGGAAGTGGTGAACAATCTTCGGTGGTTTAAAACCCTGAAAACAAACTGTGCTAGCCGCGTGCACACAGAAGTCCCAGTTGATAAAATGTAACTATGGACGTTCAAATGCCGCCTGGCCTGCTCACTAAAAGTAATTCAACACAAGATTCAAAATGCATATTCCACCATGAAATGATTGCAGATCAAATTGATTGCATGCAGGTAGCGGTTTGGAGCGTTTCACCGTCAAACGTGAATAATTATAATCACGATTGAACAGCGATGATAGATATTTAGAAATTAAGTATGCCTACTGTCGTGCTGAGCGATTAAACTGAAACGGTGGTTATTTTTCGGTTTTTAAAAGTAACTAATTGACAAGGCTTGGTGTAATTATTTGAATTCCAGTTTCGTCAATATTTTTTCTTCCTGTGGAGCTCAATGTGCCAGTTTCTCTAAGAGATTAAATCAGATCCAGCCAGAACTGTACGATGCAGTAAGGGAGTTGTAGTTTCAACAGGCAATAGTTCTAGCATAGTTTAGTGCAGAAACATAGTACTTAACTACAATGACCATGAGGGATATAGAGAAGCACGCTGAGCCCTCTCAGGTATCAACTAACTGAAAACACACGATCTAAGTGATTTGATAGTTGGTAATTCAACCAGTCGTAAAGCCTTATTTACTTTGAAGAACGACTAAAATGTGATTTTGTCAAGATCAGAGATGAGATGATGACTTGGACATAAGTATAAATAATCCTCACATAAAACTGATATAATAAACACAACAACCTGAAAATGTGT
>NW_019943439.1:28141-36593 GCF_002910315.2 Salvelinus sp. IW2-2015 | reverse complement strand
GAACTGTACGATGTAGTAGGGAGTTGTAGTTTCCAACAGGCTAATATTCTACATAGTTTAGTGCAGAAAACATAGTAATTAACTACAATGACCATGAGGGGATATAGAGAGCAGCTGATGCCTCTCAAGGTATCAACTACCTGAAAACACACGATCTAAGTGATTTGATAGTTGGGTATTCACCAGTCGTAAAGCCTTATTTACTTTGAAGAACGACTAAAATAGTGATTTTGTCAGACAGAGATGAGATGATGACTTGGAAGTAAGTAATAAAGTCCTCACATAAAACTGATATAATAAAACACAACAACTGAAAATGTGTATTAAAGTAAAGTCGAGTAAATTATGGTGGTTAATAAGTGATCAGCAGTAATGGTCAGTCATTATCATCATTTTACTTTTATTCATTGTTTTATTCTGTGTCACAGCATTCAACCCAAATAGTCAAAACCTGTGATTTTTTTTTGTAATAATCGAACCGACCTCAAAAAGGCACTAATCGCTCAGTACTACTAACTTGGTGATTCAGGATATGAAAAAATATTTATTTTATTTTATATTGTGGGTATAGGCAAACGTTGCAATTGGTTGATGCATTTTATCCATATACTATAATGATATAGAATTATAGTATATAGAATGATATAGTCAATAGGTACATCATTAGGCAAGACTGCCTTCTGGTCTTGTGCGCCAGAGGCATGGAATAGTRTACAATCCATGCTTCATCTAGATATGTTAGTGCCACTGAATTAATAAAAAATGTTGATGGGTTACAGAGGAGCGTAATTTTTTAAAAGCTGGATCATATTGTTGTATGTTTTAATTATGTGATGTATTGATTGTTGCTGCCTTCTTGGGCAGGTCTCCCTTGAAAAAGAGTCTCAATGGGTCTCAATGGGCTTTTCCTGGTTAAATAAAGGTAAAATAAAAATGACTAAAAAACTGTTGGTACAAACGTTGCGGAAATTACGCCATATAAATTGTTATTTTTCACTACCTCTCACACGTAAAAAAAATATAAATAAATAACACAACACTGATTGTATCATATTCTTATGATGCAATACACCCATCACACTGACAATGTACTTTAAAACTAAAAACATTGCAAAAGCAACAGTTGTGTGTTGGTACATCAACTATTCTGTGGTGACATGTTACCTCCAGATGAGTTGGTCGGTCGTGGAGGCTGTCTTCTTACGACAGGGTCCCTCGGTTCCCCTCTCAAACTCTCCTGCTGTTCGTCCTCCACTCTCCTCGCCTCAGCCATCGCAGAGAGAGAGAGACACTATTCTAGTGTGGGAACGAAGACAACTAGCGCTACAAGTCCAAAACAATGGATAACAACATGTCCCTTATCGCATAGAAACCGACTGGCAGCCAGTGCCGTGCGACTTTTACCTAAACAACACAACAAACTCGTATAACTTTTCCCAAAACAAGTTGACTACCGTGAATATCCTTCGCCAACGTTGGGATTGTGTAAAATGATCACAAAGAGATGAAAAACAATAGCTATTTGTTGACAATAATAACAGTAGAGACTTTCGAATAATAGGTAGTTTGTCTGACCAGTCTTGCTCCACACACGTCATTACGTCAGACCAGGAAGAGGTCTTGGTCCGGACGTCAGACCAGGAAGAGGTCTTGGGATGTGCACGGTCGTTACTAGTTATCACAGCCACAAAAAAAAATCATATGGTTGTCTCCATTTTTTTGTTGTTGATTTCCCTCATTTAAAAAAAATACTTAAGATAAATTGCGCTAAACATGCGGTTTAGAGGCGTAACCAGACCTCCGCTTCTTCAGATACTCTCTCTTAGTCCAGGTGACTCTCCAGTAAGGAAACATGTGTTTTCTCCTTGCTCCCTCGAAACAATATTTATACATACTTTATTTTCAAAGGGATGTTGTATCTATCTATTCCTTACGTCACAATTTACTGGGATACATTTGTCAATAATATCTGTTTGAAAAAAGGTTTGGTTAACACAAACACCTGCTTGTTAACAAGGTCAAAGGTCTCTTTCAGAATGATTAATAAGTATTACTAACCTGTGAATCATTACCTGAAGAACCTCAACAAATATATGAACATTAACTGTACTTTTTGTGTTGAGCATCCAGAAAAAGTTCAGTATTTGTTTTGGCATTGTCTACTTGTAACGAAATGATGGCAAGATATTTGTTTTGGCATTGTCTACCAGTTTCCCCATTAACCAGTTTCTCCATTCCCCAGTTTCCCCAAAACCCAGTTTCCCCATTTCCCACATGAAGCCAGCCCCATAATCATGTCTAAACCCCAACCATTTTTACAATTTGTCTTCTTAAAAATGTGATTTTAGCCCTAACCTTAACCACACTGCTAACCCTAACCAACCCTAACCAATTTTGACTTTGCGGCTGTGGAATCTTACTTTGTGGGAATATGTTAAAATAAATTACTTGGTTGTTTTTTTTTTTCTATGATGTTGCTCAACATTTTCCTGAGAAATGCTCCAAAGGCTTTGACTGGAAACTAGGAAAACAAAGTCGAGTGCTTGACAGTTTTTGTTTTCATAGTTTTGAAGAATTGCACTGAACCAGACCTAAACACTTTGGCGAAAAAAAAGTTGTCTGTGTTCAACTCCTGTGGACTGCAGACGTGCAGGATAGTTACAGTAAAGAGTAAATGATCATGTCTGGCTTGGTCACTGACATGTTTAGACTGGTGTGGAAGATAAGTGTTATTGTCTCGATGTGAAGGCTACTGTCTCGTCTGTGGCCGTCCAGTCCACATAGATCTATGGGGTCCATCATTACAGAAGGAAAACAACTAACGGGGGGGGGGGAATTTCAACACGGTAACATTCCGATTCACAACACTTTAATGTCCTCAAAGTTTTTAAATAAAACAGCAACAAAAGAAAAATAGCAACAAGTATTAAACAGAATATTTACAAACAAGTTGGCAGGATATTGCAAAGTCTTAAAAAGTCTGAATAAGGCTTGTCATTTGCATAAGTAAGTAGGCTATAACCACTATGTAACCTGTGTTATGTCATGTCTAATAAAGAGTTTTTAAAGTTCATAGACATGTTATGGAGTTGTCCTATAGTGTAGCATCTCAAATCAATAGCAATGGATCATGTGGATAATCCACAATTCAAGTCGCGTGTAACGGATGTGAAAATGGCTAGTTAGTTAGCGGTGGTGCGCGCTAATAGCGTTTCAATCGTTGACGTCACTCYCTTTGAGACCTTGAAGTAGTGGCTCCCCTTGCTCTGCAAGGGCCGCGGCTTTTGTGGAGCGATGGGTAACGATGCTTTGTAGGTGACTGTTGTTGATGTGTGCAGAGGGTCCCTGGTTCGCGCCCGGGTCGGGGCGAGGGGACGGACTAAAGTTATACTGTTACACCCGCCTAACTGGTCAATATCAATGATCAATTATCAATATGGATAATCTCAATCAATATCAATCAATATGGATAGTGTTGATAATCCACAATTAAAGTCGTGAATAATTGGTCAGCTGTTATGTTTAGGTATATCTGTCCATAACAGACTTGAGTACAACATGACATTTGTAGGAAATAGAGCCAATGCTTTATAGCCTACTGAGAGAATGCAATAGTCGGGAACAGTTTTGTGTACAACATGAAGTTTTAAGGACACACCGGTAACGTGACAAAGGCGAGAGCGGCAACGGAGCTTCAGCTACGCAACAAAAACAAAACAAAATGCTGCGCATGCTGCAGAAATATCCGTGTTTTTTTTTTTTTTGCTTGGGGATAATTGGGATACAGAAACCTTATATCCGTATCTTGTATCCATCATGTCTTGTAGTTAAAGCATTTCAACACTAGATGTCACTATATCGTTGCACCAGGTCACGGAGTCAGCGCATTTATGATGGACTGCTCATGACACGAGTAATGGGGTTCTATAACACAGGTCTATCAGGCTTCCCCCCCTCCCCCCATTCTAAAGGTATAACTATATAATTTACTCATCTGCTGCTTGTTCATCACAAACAGTAAAAAGGTACAAATGTAGCTGTATCCTTCCTGTCGAATTGTTTCGCTAAAAAACACATTTTGTAGATATTTTATGTTGATTTATACATTACGTATATGGAACATTTATGGAACTCAATAGATGCCAGTCGTCAACCTGAAGTAAACACTTCTAAGGTAAGATATAAAGCCTATCGGCTCTTATAACATCTGGGATTCGTGATGAAACAGTCATTTTCAACATTTTCCCCCAAACATCTTCCAAATTAAATCAAACACTCAGATTTTCAGGAAGGCTTAATACTCCCAGCAGGCCCAGTGATTCAGGAAGGCTTAATACTCCCAGCGTGATTCAGTGATTCAGGAAGGATTAATACTCCCAACAGACCCAGTGATTCAGGAAGGATTAATACTCCCAACAGGCCCAGTGATTCAGGAAGGATTAATACTCCCAACAGGCCCAGTGATTCAGGAAGGCTTAATACTCTCAACAGGCCCAGTGATTCAGGAAGGCTTAATACTCCCAACAGGCCCAGTGATTCAGGAAGGCTTAATACTCCCAACAGGCCCAGTGATTCAGGAGGGAAGGCTTTAATACCTCAACAGGCCCAGTGATTCAGGAAGGATTAATACTCCACACAGGCCAGTGATTCAGGAAGGCTTAATACTCTCAACAGGCCCAGTGATTCAGGAAGGCTTAATACTCCAACAGGCCCAGTGATTCAGGAAGGCTTAATACTCCCAACAGGCCCCAGTGATTCAGGAGGCTTAATACTCCAACAGGCCCAGTGATTCAGGAGGACTAATACTCCCACAGGCCCAGTGATTCAGGAAGGCTTAATACTCTCAAACAGGCCCAGTGATTCAGGAAGGCTTAATACTCTCAACAGGCCCAGTGATTCAGGAAGGCTTAATACTCTCAACAGGCCCAGTGATTCAGGAAGGCTTAATACTCTCAACAGCCCAGTGATTCAGGAAGGCTTAATACTCCAACAGGCCTCAGTGATTCAGGAGGCTTTAATACTCCCAACAGGCCCAGTGATTCAGGAAGGCTTAATACTCCAAAGGCCCAGTGATTCAGGAAGGCTTAATACTCCCAACAGGCCCAGTGATTCAGGAAGGCTTAATACTCCAACAGGCCCAGTGATTCAGGAAGGCTTATACTCCCAACAGGCCAGTGATTCAGGAAGGCTTAATACTCCCACAGGCCCAGTGATTCAGGAAGGTTAATAACTCCCAACAGCCCAGTGATTCAGGAAGGTTAATACTCCCAACAGGCCCAGTGATTCAGGAAGGATTAATACTCCCAACAGGCCCAGTGATTCAGGAAGGCTTAATACTCTCACAGGCCCAGTGATTCAGGAAGGCTTATACTCCCACAGGCCCAGTGATTCAGGAAGGCTTAATACTCCCACAGGCCCAGTGATTCAGGAAGGCTAATACTCTCAACAGGCCCAGTGATTCAGGAAGGATTAATACTCCAACAGGCCAGTGATTCAGGAAGGCTTAATACTCCCAACAGGCCCAGTGATTCAGGAAGGCTTAATACTCCAACAGGCCCAGTGATTCAGGAAGGCTTAATACTCCAACAGGCCCAGTGATTCAGGAGGCTTAATACTCCCAACAGCCGCCGTGATTCAGGAAGGCTAATACTCCAACAGGCCAGTGATTCAGGAAGGCTTAATACTCTCAACAGGCCCAGTGATTCAGGAAGGCTTAATACTCTCAACAGGCCCAGTGATTCAGGAATGGCTTAATACTCTCACAGGGCCAGTGATTCAGGAAGGCTTAATACTCCAACAGGCCCAGTGATTCAGGAGGCTTAATACTCCCAAACGGCCCAGTGATTCAGAAGGCTTAATACTCCCAACAGGCCCAGTGATCAGAAGGCTTAATACTCCCAACAGGCCCAGTGATTCAGGAAGGCTTAATACTCCCAACAGGCCCAGTGATTCAGGAAAGGCTTAATACTCCCAAGGCCAGTGTTCAGGAAGGCTTAATACTCCAAACAGGCCCAGTGATCAGGAAGGCTTAATACTCTCAACAGGCCCAGTGATTCAGGAGGCTTAATATCTCAAAAGGCCAGTGATTCAGGAGGCTTAATACTCTCAACAGACCCAGTGATTCAGGAAGGCCTAATACTCTCACAGGCCCAGTGATTCAGGAGGCTTAATACTCTCAACAGGCCCAGTGATTCAGGAAGGCTTAATACTCTCAACGGCCCAGTGATTCAGGAAGGCTTAATACTCTCAACAGGCCAGTGATCAGGAAGGCGTAATACTCTCAAAGGCCAGTGATTCAGGAAGGCTTAATACTCTCAACAGGCCCAGTGATTCAGGAGGCTTATACTCCCAACGACCCAGTGATTCAGGAGGCTTAATCTCTCACAGGCAACAGTGATTCATGAAGGCGTAATACTCCACAGGCCCAGTGATTCAGGAAGGCCTAATACTCCCAGCAGACCCAGTGATTCAGGAAGACTTAATACTCTCCAACAGGCCAGTGATTCAGGAGGCTTAATACTCTCAACAGGCCCAGTGATTCAGGAGAGGCTTAATACTCCCAACAGGCCAGTGTCAGGAGGCTTAAAACCTAGCCAGTGATCAGGAGGCTTAATACTCTCAACAGCCCAGTGATTCAGGAGGCGTAATACTCCAACAGGCCCAGTGATTCAGGAGGCGTAATACTCCCAACAGGCCCAGTGATTCAGGAGGCTTAATACTCTCAACAGGCCCAGTGATTCAGGAGGCGTAATACTCCCAACGGCCCAGTGATTCAGGAGGCGTTAATACTCTCAACAGGCCCAGTGATCAGGAAGGCTTAATACTCCAACAGGCCCAGTGATTCAGGAAGGCTTAATACTCCAACAGGCCCAGTGATTCAGGGAGCTTAATACTCCCAACAGGCCCAGTGATTCAGGAAGGCTTAATACTCTCAACACAGGCCAGTGATTAGGAAGTTAATACCCCAACAGGCCCAGTGATTCAGGAAGGCTTAATACTCAAAACAGGCCCAGTGATTCAGGAAGGCTTAATACTCCCAACAGGCCCAGTGATTCAGGAAGGCTTAATACTCCCAACAGGCCCAGTGATTCAGGAGGCTTAATACTCCCAACAGGCCCAGTGATTCAGGAAGGCTTAATACTCCCAACAGGCCCAGTGATTCAGGAAGGATTAATACTCCAACAGGCCCAGTGATTCAGGAAGGCTTAATACTCCTCAACAGGCCCGAGTGATTCAGGAAGGCTTAATACTCCCACAGGCCCAGTGATTCAGGAAGGCTTAATACTCCAACAGGGCCCAGTGATTCAGGAAGGCTTAATATTCCCAACAGGCCCGTGATTCAGGAGCTTAATCCCACAGGCCCAGTGATCTCAGGAAGGCTTAATACTCCAACAGGCCCAGTGATTCAGGAAGGCTTAATACTCCCAACAGGCCCAGTGATTCAGGAGGCTTATACTCTCACAGCCCAGTGATTCGGAGGCGTAATACTCCAACAGGCCAGTGATTCAGGAGGCGTAATACTCCAACAGGCCAGTGATTCAGGAAGGCTTAAAGTGTGTTCTTCTGGATCCGAGCAGCTATCCCTTGACCTAGAACCAAAACACTTCAATATAGCCTAAATGTTTCACTTTTCAAATGTAGCCACATTTATGTGGGCATAACACAACCAGTCACAGTGTTTGAATGTGATTAGGCTGCTTTAAAAGTCTCCTGTGGGCAACCTGCTCACGTTCATCCACTCCAACCTGATTTACAGCATCCAAACTGAGCACCAGACACACAGTCGACTGAGAAGAGACATCTGTTTACAAACACACCCCAAAAGGTGAATGAGATTCGGATATGATCAACCTAAACCTCGGAGGAATTTATTTCCTGTTTGTCGAGATTTACATACTCTTTTTGATTGGTGTTGAAAAGTCGGTTATGAGATTCGTATTGGTTGTGTGTAGTGAGATTATTATTGGTTGTGTGTAGTGAGATTCTTATTGGTTGTGTGTGGTGAGATTCTTATTGGTTGTGTGTAGTTGGTTTCTTATGGTTGTGTGTGGTGAGATTCTTATTGGTTGTGTGTAGTGGATTCTATTGGTTGTGTGTAGTGAGATTTTTTTGGTTGTGTTTCTTATTGGTTGTGTGTAGTGAGATTCTTATTGGTTGTGTGTAGGTGAGTTTCTTATTGGTTTGTGTGTAGTGAGATTATATTGGTTGTGTGTGGTGAGATTCTTATTGGTTGTGTGTAGTGAGTATTCTTATTGGTTTGTGGGTGGTGAGATTCTTATTGGTTGTGTGTAGTGAGAATTCTTATTGGTTGGTGGTAGTGATATTCTTATTGGTGTGTGTGTGTGAGATTCTTATTGGTTTGTGTGTGGTGAGATTCTTATTGGTTGTGTGTAGTGAGATTCTTATTGGTTGTGTGTGGTGAGATTCTTATTTGGTTGTGTGTAAGTGAGAT
>NW_019943439.1:14935-28058 GCF_002910315.2 Salvelinus sp. IW2-2015 | reverse complement strand
TTTATTTATTCTGGATAATGTGTGGGTAGTGAGATTCTTATTGGTTGTGTGTAGTGAGATTCTATTGGTTGTGTGTAGTGAAGATTTGGGGCAAGTGAGTTACGCATGTTGGTGTAAAAAATACTGGCGTATATTTTTGATATAATTATAAATTGTAGAAATTCTGATCAGTGTCTTTAGCCAGCTCTGATCGTAATGTAATGAGACAGGCAGGGAGAGAGAACTCATACAGTGGGGAGAACAAGTATTTGACACACTGCCGATTTTGCAGTCTTTACATTCAAGCAAATCGTGATAGAGCTCTGTAATTTTTTTCATAAGGTACACTTCAACTGTGAGAGACGGAATCTAAAACAAAACCAGAAAATCACATTGTATGATTTTAAGTAATTAATTTGCATTTATTGCATGACATAAGTATTTGATAACCTACCAACCAGTAAGAATTCCGTCTCTCACAGACCTGTTAGGTCTTCTTAAAGAAACTCCTGTTCTCCACTCATTACCTGTATTAACTGCACCTGTTTGAAACTCGTTACTGTATAAAAGACACCTGTCCACACACTCAATCAAACTGACTCCAACCTCTCCACAATGGCCAAGATCAGAGAGCTGTGTAAGGACATCAGGGATAAAATTGTAGACCTGCCCAAGGCTGGGATGGGCTACAGGACAATAGGCAAGCAGCTTGGTGAGAAGGCAACAACTGTTGGCGCAATTATTAGAAAATGGAAGAAGTTCAAGATGACGGTCAATCACCCTCGGTCTGGGGCTCCATGCAAGATCTCACCTCGTGGGGCATCAATGATCATGAGGAAGGTGAGGGATCAGCCCAGAACTACACGGCAGGACCTGGTTAATGACCTGAAGAGAGCTGGGACCACAGTCTCAAAGAAAACCATTAGTAACACACTACGCCGTCATGGATTAAAATCCTGCAGCGCACGCAAGGTCCCCCTGCTCAAGCCAGCGCATGTCCAGGCCCGTCTGAAGTTTGCAATGACCATCTGGATGATCCAGAGGAGGAATGGGAGAAGGTCATGTGGTCTGATGAGACAAAAATAGAGCTTTTTGGTCTAAACTCCACTCGCCGTGTTTGGAGGAAGAAGAAGGATGAGTACAACCCCAAGAACACCATCCCAACCGTGAAGCATGGAGGTGGAGACATCATTCTTTGGGGATGCTTTTCTGCAAATCACATTGTACGATTTTTAAGTAATTAATTAGCATTTTATTGCATGACACACAGACATATATAAATATATATATACACATAGCCATCACCCTATCTGGGAGAAAAACAAATGAGTGAATTAAGACGTAAGTGTCCTGCTGAAATCTGCATGTTATGAGGTTAAAATCTTTTGTTATAAAGAATACAGTGTATTTGATCTTTCTTGGACTTAACTAGGATATATAGTATAATTGATTGAGAGAGACTTGTTCATCTAACAACCTGTCATCCCTTCTTCAGAGAGAGGAGGGGGGGAGCGAGAGAGAAGGGGGGGAGCGAGAGAGGGAGAGAGAAAGGGGGAGAGAGCTGTGTGCCAATGGAAAGGATAAGCGAGAGAGAATGTTTGAGGTAGAGAGAATAATGATTGTTTCAGCCTGTTTTGTATCCTGACAGAGCGAGAGAGCGAGAGAGCGAGAGAGAGAGAGAGAGCGAGAGAGCGAGCGAGAGAGCGAGAGAGGCCAACAACAAACTCCCAGTAATTAATAATCTAATCCAAGCTTGCTACTAATACCCTGGTACATAACACACACACTGAACATACTGTGGGTAATGTGGTGACATGTCCATCAGTCAAAAGGTTTACATCCACGTTGACTCTTTGTCCTTCGGTTTCCAGACGTCATCAGCCATCGGTGACGTCCATGATGCATTTTTATTTATTTTTAAACTAAGTGCTTTCCCATCATCAAAGGCCATCTCAACCTATACACACACACTACAGTATCTAGCTGTAAAGGAAGACAGTAGTAATGGTCCCCGGTAAGACTTCTCTGTTGCCCTGGCAACTGTTACTATATAGACTCGCCGTAGCGAATGAGGCTCTGAGTTGAATTAGGATTTATCTGAAGTCCAGTCCACTTACAGTCTTGCGCACACACACACACACACACACACACACACACACACAGTGTAATAGGAAATGCAGCTGTCCAACTCTCCCCTGGAGCAGAGTGAGCACAGCCTGTCCTCTCCGGGCAGCCTGGTTTGTCTGTAACGACCGGTCTCTGTAGCCAGACTGTCCTCTCCGGGCAGCCTGGTTTGTCTGTGACGACCGGTCTCTGTAGCCAGACTGTCCTCTCGGGCAGCCAGGTTTGTCTGTGACGACCGGTCTCTGTAGCCAGACTGTCCTCTCCGGGCAGCCAGGTTTGTCTGTGACGACCGGTCTCTGTAGCCAGACTGTCCTCTCCGGGCAGCCAGGTTTGTCTGTGACGACCGGTCTCTGTAGCCAGACTGTCCTCTCCGGTCAGCCTGGTTTGTCTGGTGACGACCGGTATCTGTAGCCAGACTGTCCTCTCCGGTCAGCCAGGTTTGTCTGTGACGACCGGTCTCTGTAGCCAGACTGTCCTCTCCGGTCAGCCAGGTTTTGTCTGTGACGACCGTCTCTGTAGCCAGACTGTCCTCTCTGGGCAGCCAGAGAGGACAGTGACTGGTTAGAGCACGGAGGGTGTAACTAGCTTTAGAGGGGGAGGGTAACTGGCTTTAGAGGGCGGAGGGTAACTGGCTTTAGAGGGCGGAGGGTACTGGCTTTAGAGGGGGCGGGTAACTGGCTTTTAGAGCGCGGAGGCGGTAACTGGTTATAGGGGCAGGGTCAACTGGTTAGAGCGCGGCGGTAACTGGTTAGAGCGCGCGGGTATGACGCGGCGGGTAATGGTTAGAGCGCGGCGGGTAACTGGTTAGGAAGGCTGCGGCGGGAGCTGGTTAGAGCGCGCGCGGGTAACTGGTTAGAGCGCGGCGGGTAACTGGTTTAGAGCGGCGAGGGTAACTGGTTAGAGCCGGAGGAGTGGGGCTCCAATCTGGTTGAGACGCGTGGTGGACGAGGTAAGGCTGGTTAAGGAGGTCGGGCGCGGGATACTAGGTGGAGCGCTGGTAGGGTAAGCTCGGATATACGAGAGTACGCTGGGATGGTACCAGCGAAGCTTACGCATGGACGGGGTTAAGCTCGCGTCTAGTGCGACGTTTGGTGGAGGCGGGTTGCTGCGCTCGAGACGGTCCCGGTGGATGGCCCAAAATGTATCCTCTCTCAATACACAACCGACGTGCACTTGGATGTGCTGGTAAAGAAAGAAGAGAGGAGAGTCTTCGTAGAGAGGAACCGTGACAAGCGCAGGAGTTCGAGAGCGAGAGCACTACCGTGCTTAACGTCTGAACATGGCCACTCTCTGCTCTCCTTTCGCTCTACTGTGTTATGATAAGCTGGCCTAGCGTATGTACGTCTGGGATATACGCACCGCGGGTGGGAGGTGCTTCGTGGCTAGGCCAGGTGGCCAGACGAGCATGTAGAGAGACACACCATTGTAGCAGTGCATGAAGATCGCTTCACAGTATTATGAGAGATGGAAGGGGCCGACGGAGTGCGAGTACACGGACGGATTACAGAGAGGAGGAGGGGTCTGGCCGGAGGGAATTGTAGTGACTATGACAGTGTACTACGAGCAGACGTGAGGAGCGCGATCTGAAGACACCACACACGCATGTGGGAGGGGTGAGGACGGCAAGTGACGATAAACCCAGGGTACCACTAGAGAAGAGAGTGTGTAGAGGACGGTGTAGTATTGACACACGATCAGGAACAGAACAGAGTATATATGGGGGAGGTGCAGTTGACCAGCAGGTTGGATGCTCGCAGTAGTGAGAAGTTGAAGGAGCAGTGCGGTGGTATGACAGGTGACTCGTGGAGTCGAGGGAGGCACAGGGGCGATGCTCGAACCTGTTCCACCGTATACGAAGCTCAAGGATGATGAGGAGCTGTAGTAGCGGGGTGAAGGAGTTGACACGAAGCACAGTGACACCATAATTGATACCGACACGGAGTTAGGAGTGAAAAGGAGGATCGATAAGATGAGAGAGAGAGAACGCGCACAGTATATAAGAAGTCACTCTATCTGACAATGTATGTATGAGAAGGAGAAGATCTTGTAGATGCACTCACCAATGTACAAGTAGACGCAAAGAGCCGTGTAATGCGATGGTCGTATAATTGTAACATGACGCAGAGTATAGAGAGCGAGACAGGTGAGGTCGAAGCATATTCAATCGTGACGAGTAAGAGCACGTGTTGTTATCGAGGATTAGAATTTGGAGACGAATACATGAGGAAGATGGTGGGTTTGCGGGGTGAGACTGATCAAGAGAGAAGAGTTATGGGAGTGACAGTGACACGTATCGCTCAAGTATCCCGTAGAGCAGCAGGGCATGGTACGTAGAACAGAGAAGTCCCGTATAGAGGACGAGATATGGAAGATAGAGAAGTGCACTCAGAGAGATTCATACTTTGAGTATGGTGCATCTCTATTTCAGAAAACACAAACAGTCATACTGCTCACTGCTAGCTGAGGAGAACGTTGATAACGCGTCTGCGTGTACTGCCTTCTGTGTGGACGAGGATAGTAGAACAGAGGGCATGCAGAGGGGATTGAGTCCATCGGAGTGTAGAGATTAAAATACCTAAGGTGCGTACTAATTGGTATGATGGAAGAAGATGAGAGCGATGAGTGTAAAGAGAGAACCGAGAGATGCACACCAGGAGAGAAGGGGATTACAGGAGAGAAATACTGAGGACCAGAGAGAGAGAGAGATGCTCCGCAAAGAGGAAAAGCGAGTGAGAGCAGAGAAGAGCACGTTGTGAAGGGATACAGGAGAGGATTAATTAACAAATGTGACACGACGAGGATATAGAGAGAACGAGAGACGAGTGTAAGAGAGAGAGGGATACAGGAGAGAGTTAAATACAAGGACTCCAACGAGATGAGAGGATGAAGTAGAAATAGAGGAGAGTATGACGATCGGAAGAGTAGTGGGATATGCAGAGATGAGATATTATTACAAGGCACGGATGATGTCAAGCAAGAGGCAGAGAGATGAGAGAGGAGAAGGACTTGAGTATATAGGAAGATAGTAGGCAGGAGGAATACCTTGAAATACAAATCATATAAGGACCGGCTCACAGGAAGAAAAGTAGAGAGATGAAAGGGGAAGACTTCGAAGAACGAGGCATAACAGGAAAGTAGTATAAAATCCTAAAGTCAGCGAACAATAGCAGACGAGATAGTGATGGAGAGAATAGAATGGACGAAAGAGACGTGATCCAACCGATTGTGAAGAGAGGGCGATACACAGGTAGAGGAGATAAAAATGTACACATTTCAAGGACCATGCACATGCTGAGAGATGGAGAGAATAGAGATAGGAGACATGAAGGAGAGACACGAAGAGAGAGGGATATGCAGGATAAATGCTAACAAAGAAGGAGTCAGAGACATATGTAATAGCAAAAGGCATAACACTGACTGTATATGTGAAAAAAACTGCTGTCAGATGTGGGGGAATCCGAGCAATCGAACCAGAAGCTCAGTGTAGGATGAAAGAGTCTACTCCCTAGGGAAGGATATAGGAAGGACTCTTCCCACCACTCTATATAAATCCAAATCTAGACCTACTCTCTAGTTGGGGGAAAAACGTTCAAGAGGACTTGATTGGTATCCCAGGGCAGTATCAATTTTGGGAATCACCACTCTACATCTCGCATAATGTTTATGTGCAGGTGGTCTAACATTCACTACTTTCATTCAACAACTGTTATTGGCAAACAATCTACCTTGCTAAGACGGATATTTCTAACTACATTTATCAATAAACACAACACAAATGTTCTGGTACACACATGAGTTAGTTGACAGTATGTATACAGATTGCGCCAAATTTCTAATGTGAGCACTAATTGAGTCAAACAAAAAGCTGCTAGCTGGTCAGTGTGTTTTCCAGCAACGTGAGCTGCCTCCATGGAGTTCCATAGTGGATGTGCGTGCACCTATCATATCTAGACTGAGCGAAGAGGTTCAAGTTGGTCTCCTAGTTACAGGGCCTGGTATCAAGGAGTAGATTCGCGCTTAGGGTAGCCGCAGGAATCGAGGTAGGCAGTTAGGGCACATCCCCATCGGATGAAGTCGAGACAGCAGATATATACGAGAGTCATATCACTGGGGACAGGAGGTTTATCCTGGGTTATATAGCCGGCTCTGTGATAGGCAAAAAGACGTCTAGGAGCCTTTGCTGTCGATATGGTGGCAAAGATGCACCTTAGTCTAAAACGATGACCCAGTCTGGACGCAGACGGAGGGCCTCCGGCCACACCTGTGCATGCTAGATTTACGCCATTAATATGTGGTCGATAGCACACCTATTTAGACCAAGCAGCCCTATTCCCTATATAGTGCACTACTATTAACCAGGGCTGGCACCTTCCTATATCGTATACTAGGACTACTATTAATCCAGGGCTGGACACCCTATTCTATATAGTGCACTACTTTAGAGACCAGGCGCTGGCCCCTATTCACCTATAGTGCATCCTACTATTAACCAGGCTGGCACCCTATTCCCTATATAGTGCACTACTTTAGACCAGGGCTGGAACCCCTATTCCCTATATAGTGCACTACTTTAGACCAGCCCCATAGGGTTAGTTAGGGTCTGGGCCCATCAGTATCTGGTCTAAAGTAGTGCACTAATATAGGGAAATAGGGTGCCAGTTCAATAGACTTGGGTCCAGACCTGTAGTTACTTGCCAGAAGCTCCATGATAGTAGCCAGTCCAGAGGGGTTGCGAGCTGCGAGACACAAACAGAATTCTCGGGAAGCAGTTGTCCTTGTTAGAGCCTGTATAGGTGGCCGGTCAATGTTATACTAGAGCTCACTAGGTCATAGCAAGAACATCAGGCAGTTCGCGCTCATAGGGGGACGCAGAGATTACATCGCTCACAGAACGTTCTGTTACATAAATTCTGTCACACGCCGGTTTGCTCATCCCTTTGGGTTGTCAGTCCTGTCAGCCGCATGGCTCCACGGCCAGTGCTCGACGTCCGGTCAGGCTTTCACCGGCCAGCCAGCACGGTCATGGGCGAATTTGCCAATCCACGTTGGTGTTCCAGCTGGCTAGGGCAAATGCCACCGACCAGACGCAGTCCAGCTCCGCACGACCAGCCGGTCGAAGGCGAGCGTTGTGGCGCGTGCTCAGAAGCCGGTCAGACAACAAGCCCGGTCAGCCCCCACCAGCCGCTGTGCAGGACGTCGGGGACCTCCATACACCCCGTCATCCAGGGAGTCTGTTCGTGTAGCTGACCGTTTGAGCAGACACATGTAACACACATTTGTGGCCTGCTGCAGAGGCTCGCGTTTTGCTAAAGGGGCTTGGCATTAGGCTGGTCATGCTTGCATCATGTCGTGGGTTATACGTGTACCAAGGAGTGGAGAGGCACTACGCGTGTGTAGGTGCTTTGGTGAATATATTGCCATCCGGTCTCTTCACCAGTCAGTACCTACGGCCTCCTCCACTCTAGCGCGGTTAGATGAGTTCACGAATAGGCGGTGTTACATTCGGCGTGGTATGTTGCTGCTTGCATACTCAGCGGTTCTTGGGAGTTCAGAACAACGTGGCGCATGAGCTGAGGGGCTTATCATGCAATCCGTTCTTGGCACAGTCTCTCGTGTTCAGAATGTGGATGGTAACATCCTGGATGAGCTGCGCGAGACTCCTGAGCCCTGTGTGTTGGTGGTGCTTCGTAAGGCGCCGTCGATGGTCTCAAGCAAGGGGACATGGGTACTTGGATAGGTTGCTCACGCAGCGACGTGTGTTCATGTATAGGGGACACTAGAGGATATAGTGGACTGATATAAAACATCAGCCCAGAGGCAGCATAGGTAATGTAGCTGATCTGGGTCTGTGGAAATCAGCCGGACTCAGACAGCTCGAGGGGTATTGGTTGTCCGACTGGTTGTTGGTTCAGAAAGGGGACATGGGGTTTGTGTTTGTGCGCCTAGGGTGTCGTTGGTGTCAAGAAAGGGTACATTGGGCGGTATATTTGGTTCTGCTTCCAGGGTTGGTTCTAGATATAAGGGGACATGCGCAGGTGTCTGGCTTGATCCACAGGGCTATGTTGGTTGAAATCATGTGAATATAGTGGGACTACAATTCAGGTGTGGTGGCTTCGTCTATAGTGGACCAGTTTTTTGTGCAGATTGTCGCATCAGAGGTTGTGATTGAGCTTTGAGTTTACTATTGCTGTTGAAATGGGAGAGTGTTTCTGGCTGGGTTTATGGTTTGTCTCTAGGAGTCAGTGTGGTTCAGCGATCACAAGCAGGTACACCCTCAATTGATCTCAAGGTTGACAATGTGGTGTGTAATCTGGTTAGTCCGGCCGGTTTGTGGTTCAGTAGAAAAGAGGAACATGGCTGGCGTTTGTTGTCCAAGAGGCTCTTATTGTGGTTCAAGTAAAGTGGGTATTACTGTGAGAAGAGATTTGGTTGCCATGGGGTTGTGGTTCAGAACAGCGGACATAATGCGGGGTTTGGTTGTTCGCTAGGGTTTAGTAGGTTCAGAAGGGGAGCATGGGGGTATTGGGCTTAGTGCTCCAGCGGTAATCTGTGGTTTCAGGAGGGGAACACTTCGGGTGGTGTAGGTTGTCAGAGCGTTGTTGGGGATTCCAGATAGGGAATGGGAGTGTTACTCATGGTGATAGATTCGAAGTAGGTAGTGTGGTGAGTGAAAGAGAGGGACAATGTGGAAGGTTGTGGTTGTAACCCAATGGGGTGTGGTTCAGAAATGCAGGGGCGCAATAGGGGGCTTATGTATACCGGGTTCAGAACTTAGAGGGCACCACAAACTGAGGGGTTTTTTGGTTTGTAACAGACAAAGTGGTTGTGGTTGAGGGATAGAGTGGGACGGTATTGGGAGTTTAGAGATGTACCGGCGCTTTGATAGGTTTCATGAAATGTACGGAGATAGGGTTAGGATTGGTCGCTAAGTGTAGTTCGCTTGTGATCGGTGATATAGTGTGGAATATGGGGAGTTCTGGGGTCGGGTGTGGCGAGGAGATTTTGTGGTTAGAAAATGAGCGGCACTAGGGTGGAGTTTAGATTGAGTCTAGATACAGGGTGTGTGTTAGTTCACATGAGTAAGGGAGACTACATGGTGGTTTTAGGTATGGTCCACTCGAGATTTCTGGTGAGTTTCTGTTTATGAGCGTGGTACAATGGGGGGTGGTGTGTTCCAGAGGTTTGGTTCTAGAAAAGCGGGACAGTGCTTGAGTGGTCATCCCGTTCCTCATTTGTATACGCAAACATTTCTCCATATACTCTAGGCCACGGATAATTGAAAGAAATAAGTTTGTGGGATACCATATAGTATGCAATTGCTCACGAGAGTAAATATCGAAAGTACACTATGTATACAATAGATGACTATTGACTATCTCTCTGTTTCTCTCTGTAGGTTGACATTTCACTCATTCAGTCATCTATAGAGCATGTCAATCCTCACTAGGATATTTGTCTGTTGCTCAGTGTGCACGGTAAAGAGGTTTATGCACAATGTTGAGTATTTTGTAGCTACTGTCTCTTGTTCCGATTTCCATGTCTACATTGCCCTAGAACACTCCCAGCCATTGCTGGTCTACCTTTTGCTGCAGAGGCAGTGAGGGATGTTGTGATTGCAAGATTCACCATGCAAGAGAGGAGGAGAGAAGAGTGAGCGAGTGCTTATATAACCAAAATCTGGTGTTATAGACAGCGCATCTCTCTCTGTGATACCAGAAGGAGGTAGAGCGAGGAGGGTTAACAAGAGCCTGTGTGATTACAGAAATTTTGTGATGTACGCCACCGTTGACATGTAGCAACGCAGGACGACGCAGCAGAGAGGAAGGACATGTGAAAGGCCTAGCAACTAAAGTGGTGCATAGAGTCAGTGTCCAGAAGAAGAGGAGGGATGGGGTGTGGAGGACAGAGCCTGGGAGTGTATGTAGGTATAGCGCGCCGCATGAGAGACGGAGGAGAGAATAGAGAAGGGGGTTGGGAGGGAGGGATTAGTACCGAAGCAGTCGACCTGAGTGTTAAGAGGGCAGCATGAGAGAGAAGGAGGGGGAGAAGAAGATGCAGACGCGACAAAGGTGGATTTTAACTCGAACGCTCCCTTGCGTGGTCTCAGAGAGCTGACATGCTGCGGACTGATGTAGGAGAGAGGAAGAGCGCACGGAAAGGCTGCTCATCACTAATACCAAGTTGCGGATAGAGATTAAGACCGGCCATCCACTGATGAATGGGTCACTCCGTGAAAGCGTAATGAGAGTCAGCAGTAGGTGTTACAGCCTGGTGCTTGGATAGATGCCTCTAGAGAAGCAAGGAGGACGGTAGGTGGTTATACATGAGCCTGGATGATTCAAGACTGTTCACGGCTCGACTGAGGAGAGGAGTAGATCGAGTTGGAGCAGAAGGGGTATGTATAATGTCCTCCCGTATGAGGTGTTAGACGCCTGAAGAGGAGTAGAGAGGAAAGGAGGGTTACAGTCTGGTGGTTAGACGCCCTGGAAGAAGCAAAGGGGGAGATAAGGATAAGAAGCAGGAGAGGTTACTTATATAGTCGCCAGCGCTCGAAAATTTGTGAGCAGCAATTGGAGAGAGCGTATGTTAGTAGACGGATGGAGGATGGTATACATCTTAGTCTCGGATTGAATCCGCTTTCTGTAGACTGAGTCAGGACTATCAAGGATAGAAATAATAGAGACTGGAAAACGCAAATATCTACATGTTGCGTTTTATATTTTTTGTTCAGTGAATTATAGATATCATATTTGATCCAAATGATAAAAGTAGATTCATGATGATCGTGAGTATATATAATGGCTTGGATTCTTTGCACAAGATAGAGAGCTCAAAATCAGATAAGATTTACGATATCCGCATGCGAGCTCATGTTACTCATTCTATCATATAATATCTCAGTTGCGCTACGCAGTTGTGCAGACGAGTATCTCTTTACCAATTCCTCTTCCTCACCTCATAGGAGAGCACAACCAAAGGATTACTGATGCCATTCGCCCTCTGTATGTAGAGATACTCAATAGTCCATGATATGTCGTCTCATTGATAGCCATGATTCCTCTCACATCACTCACATTGCACCCATAGAATTCACCCTACCACGTAACATAGGGCGAGGCAGCGCTCAAGAACTATATAGGGCTCTACTTGATCCGAGACAACCCACAATGTTGGTGCCTGACCAGACGCTCGACAAAGAGATTATCACGAAGTCTAACTAACAAAAAAAATCACAAATGTCATCATAATATATGCACGCACCCTTCTGCTACACCAGGCTGTACTTGTCTGCTCGCTGAGTGATATGGACAACGCGAAACGCACGTTACACACAGGCTCGACGGGAGCGAGATTAAAAGAATTGGAGCCAGGTTACTGCCGACGGTGGCTTATGGGGACCTGGAGAGAGAGGGGGGGGGGACAGGGAGAGAGAGGGGGAGAGGGACAAGGAGAGAGGAGGGGGGGAGGGACAGGGAGAGAGGGGGGAGGGACCAGGGAGAACAGGTAGTTAGTTTATTGGAGTACTGTAGACAGGTTCGTTGAGCAGTGAATTTCTAAACACAGACAGAAAGGTTTTCCACTGCCCGGCAAAGCATGGTGAGTTATTCATTACACTTTGGATGTGTATCAATACACTCAAGTCCTACCAAAGATCAGGCGTCCTTACTAAACTTGCTGGCTGGAGAGGAAGGAAACCAAACAGGGATTTCACCAGAGGCCATGTGGACTTTAAAAACACAGTTAAACAGTTTAACCTCTGGGGGTTAAGTCAGTCATAAGTTGAGGGAGGGTTCAAAGCTAACATATAGAATTGTTTTTAAATGGTCATATTCAAGGATTATTTATCTAATAGACTTTTGAATTTAAGACCAACTTAGGTAAAAAAAAATAATATTTGGTTGAACCTGAATTTTGTCATTACTGCTAAATTAGCATAGAGAACAACAAAATTTTAAAATTTTTAAAGAAAAAAATTCACGAAAACTGATAGTCCCCAAAACCCAAATCTACGTGAACATGAATATGAATGTGAATCTACAGGAAGTTAGTTTTGAGTGTTTATATATCTGAGAGATATAAAAAGATCAGGCAACTAAGTCTTTATTTTTGACAGTTATTTTTCCAAACTGGTACCAGGGACCTTGCGGACAGTCTTGTGGGCGTCCTGGATCAAAATTGACAGTTATGTAATTCTGTGTAGATGTCATTCTGTGTGATTATTTTAGGTAGTTTTATAAATAAATAATTAACCCGAGGTTTTTGTATTGCTGATTCAACTTGTTGCCAGGGTTTCGTGAAGAATCACCCAGAATTTAACAACTTTCACGATGAGATGAAACAAGGTGAACGATTAAATATTGACTGCCTATTTGATGTAAACTATGAATAGGTTTTAGAAGTTAAGAGTTTATTCGGAAGATAACAGCTTCTATAAACACTCTTCCGTGGTGCCCCCGACTTTTCTATGATTACATTTTATCATGATGCTAATCAGGTATATTAATTACAGAGAAATGATTTTATACGAATAGCATGTCATAATCACTTCATCCGGATAGCCAAAAGACACCGACAGTAACCTAACCTATCCATGTTACATTGAATGGTTGAATTGAATGCCCCTCCCCCCTGCCGTCTCCTCCTGAGTTACACTGACCTCCCAGTCTCCCCACCCCCTTACCCCAAAACATCTCACTAAACAAAGGTTCTAGTCTTTTTACCACACCTGTAGACAAGACTGAGAGAGGGCTGACAGTAACGTTATCAACACACACACACAACACAACACACACACACACATCACACACACAACATACACACACACACAACCTTGCAGTGTGTGGAGACATCACTGTCCCGTCCGTATATTCCCAGACCAACCGTAGAGTCAAGCGTTGCAGAACACAGGATGTTGTTCTTTCAGTTCATACCGCTGGTCAGCGATTGGTGGCCGGTCAGCGTGTGGCGCAACGCCCAGTCAACTTACGTCCCATACTCGATGGAGGTGTCCAGAGATCCG
>NW_019943439.1:5423-14910 GCF_002910315.2 Salvelinus sp. IW2-2015 | reverse complement strand
ACTTCCCCAACGGCCCAGTTGATCAGGAAGGCCCTTTAATCACTCTCAAAGGACCCATTGAAACTTCAGGAGGGCTATCTTAATACCTCTACCAACAGGGGGCCCAGTAGACTTCAGGTAGCCTTAATCTCTCAAACCAGAGACCCAGTTTCAGAAAAGGTGCTTGCCTCTCAACGCCCAAGTGATTCAGGGAGGCTTAATACCAACGGCCAGTGGATCAGAGGCTTAATATTTCAACAGGCATATTCAGAATGACAATACTCTCAACGGCCAGTTGATTCAGGAAGGGTTAATACTCTCAAACAGGCCCCAGCCCGTGATTCAAGGAAGGCTTAATACTCTCAACAGGACCAGTGATTCAGGAGGTTATTACTCCACCAGCCAGAACCCATGGATTCAGGAGGCTTTAATCTCTCAAACAGGCACAGTGATTCATGAAGCGTACAATACTCCCAACAGGCCCAGTTGATTCAGAAGCCTAATACTCCCAGCAGACCCAGTGATTCAGGAGACTTTAATACTCCCAACAGGCCAGTGATTCAGGAGGCTTAAATACCTCAACAGGCCCAGTGATTCAGGAGGCTTAATACTTCACAGCCCAGTGATTCAGAGGCTTAAAATCTCAACAGGCCCAGTGATTCAGGAGGCGCTTAATACTCTCAACAGGCCAGTATTCAGGAGGCGTAATACTCCCAAAGGCCAGTGATTCAGGAGCGTAATACTCCCAACAGGCCCCAGTGATTCAGGAGGCTTAATACTCTCAACAGGCCCAGTGATTCAGGAGGCGTAATACTTCCCAACAGGCCCAGTGATTCAGGAGGCTTAATATCTCAACAGGCCCAGTGATTCAGGAAGGCTTATACTCCCAACAGGCCCAGTTTGATTCAGGACAGGCTTAATTACTCCCAACAGGCCAGTGATTCAGGGGCTTATACTCCCAACAGCCAGGATTAGGAAGGCTTAATACTCAACAGGCCCAGTGATTCAGGAAGGCTTAATACTCCAACAGGCCCAGTGATTCAGGAAGGCTTAAGTCTCCCACACCAGTGATTAGGAAGCTTTACTCCCAACAGGCCCAGATTTCAGGAAGGCTTAATACTCCCAACAGCCCAAGTGATTCAGGAGGCTAATTACTCCCAACAGGCCCAGTGATTCAGGAAGGCTTAATTACTCCACAGGCCCAGTGATTCAGAAGAGTTAATACTCCCGAACAGGCCCAGTGATTCAGGAAGGCTTTAATCTTCAACAGGCCAGTGATTGGAGCTAATATCCAAGGGCCCAGTGATTCAGGAGCTTAATACTTCCAACAGGCCAGGATTCAGGAATGCTTAATACTCCCAACAGCCCAGTGATTCAGGAAGGCTTAATAACTCCCAACAGGCCCATGATTCAGGAAGGCTTAATACTCCCAACAGGCCCAGTGATTCAGGAGCTTAATACTTCCCTCAACAGGCCCAGTGATTCCAGAAGGCTAATACTCCCAACAGCCCAGTGATTCAGGAGGCTTAATACTCTCAAGGCCCAGTGATTCAGGAGGCGTAATACTCCCAACTAGGGCCCAGTTGATCAGGGAGGCGAATACGGCCCAACAGTGCCCGTGACTCAGAAGGCTTAAGTGTGTTCTTGCTGGATCCGAGCAGCATCCCTTGACCTAGAACACTAAACACTTCATATAGCCTAAATGTTTCACTTTTCAAAACTCTGCCACATTTTATGTTTGGCATAAACACAAACCAGTCACAGTGTTTGAATGTGATTAGGCTGCTTTAAAAGTCTCCCGTGGGCAACCTGCTCACGTTCATCCACTCCAACCTGATTTACAGCATCCAAACTGAGCACCAGACACACGGTGACTGGAAAGAGACATCTGTTTACAAAACACCCCCAAAAGGTGAATGAGATTCGGATATGATCAACCTAACCTCGGAGGAATTTATTTCCTGTTGTCGAGATTTACATACTCTTTTTGATTGTGTTGAAAAGTCGGTTATGAGATTCGTTATTGGTTGTGTGTAGTGAGATTATTATTGGTTGTGTTAGTGAGATTCTTATTGGTTGTGTGTGGTGAGATTCTTATTGGTGTGTGTAGTGAGTTCTTATTGGTTGTGTTGTGTGATATTTTATTGGTTGTGATGTAGTGAGATTCTTATTGGTTGTGTGTAGTGAGTTTCTTATTGTGTGTGTAGTAGTTCTTATTGGTTGTGTGTAGTGAGATTCTATTTGGTTGTGTGTAGTGAGTTCTTATTGGTTGTTGTAGTGGAGTTCTTATTGGTGTGTGTGGGTGAGATCTTATTGGTTGTGTCTGTAGTGAGATTCTTATTGGTTGTGTGTGTGAGATTCTTATTGGTTTGTGTGTAGGATTTCTTATTGGTTGTGTGTATGTTTTTGTGGTGTTGAGATTCTATTGGTTTGGTGTGTGAGATTCTTATTTGGTGTGTGTTAGTGAAGATTTCTTATGTTGTTTGTTGGTGAGATTCTTATTTGGTTGTGTGTAGTGAGATTCTTATTGGTTGTGTGTAGTTGATTCTATGGTTGTGGTGTAGTGAGATTCTTATTGGTTGTGTGTGGTGAGATTCTTATTTGGTATGTGTGTGGTGAGATTCTTATTGGTTGTGTGTGGTGAGTTCTTATTGGTGTTGTAGTGAGATTCTTTATGGTGTTGTGTGTAGTGAGATTCTTATTGTTGGGTGTGTAGAGATTCTTATTGGTTGTGTGTGTTAGATTCTATTGGTGTGTGGTGAGATTCTTATTGGTGTGTGTTAGTGAATTCTATTGGTTGTGATTGTGTGAGTTCTTATTGTTGTGTGTGTGAGATTCTTATTGGTTGTGTGTAGTGAGCATTTATTGGTTGATGTAGTGGATTCTTATTGGTTGGTTAGTGAGATTCTTAATGTTGTGTGTAGTGAGATTCTTATTGGTTTGGTGTAGTGAGATTCTTATGGTTGTGTGTAGTGAGATTCTTATTGGTGTGTGTGTAGTGAGATTCTATTGGTTGTAGTGTGTAGTGAGATTCTTATTGGTTGTAGTGAGATTCTATTGGTTGTGTGTAGTGAGATTCTTGTTGTGTTAGTGGACTATGGTGTGTAGTGATTGGCAAGAGACATGTTGGTGTAAAATCATGGCGTATATTTTGATATAATTATAAATGTAGAAATTCTGATCAGTGTCTTTAGCCAGCTCTGATCGTAATGTAATGAGACAGGCAGGGAGAGAGAACTCATACAGTGGGAGAACAAGGATTTGACACACTGCCGATTTTTTCAGGTTTTCCTACTTACAAAGCATGTAGAGCTCTGTAATTTTTATCATAGGTACACTTCAACTGTGAGAGACGGAATCTAAAACAAAAATCCAGAAAATCACATTGTATGATTTTTAAGTAATTAATTTGCATTTATTGCATGACATAAGTATTTGATAACCTACCAACAGTAAGAATTCCGTCTCTCACAGACCTGTTAGGGCTTCTTAAAGAAACTCTGTTCTCACTCATTACCTTATTAACTGCACCTGTTTGAACTCGTTACCTGTATAAAAGACACCTGTCCACACAACTCAATCAAACTGACTCCAACCTCCCACAATGGCCAAGATCAGAGAGCTGTGTAAGGACATCAGGGATAAAATTGTAGACCTGCCCAAGCTGGGATGGGCTACAGGACAATAGCAAGCAGCTTGGTGAGAAGGCACAACTGTGTGCGCGCATTATTAAGAATGGAAGAAAGTTCAAGATGACGGTCAATCACCTCGGTCTGGGGCTCCATGCAAGATCTCACCTCGTGGGGCATCAATGATCATGAGGAAGGTGAGGGATCAGCCCAGAACTACACGGCAGGACCTGGTTAATGACCTGAAGAGAGCTGGGACCACAGTCTCAAAAGAACCATTAGTAACACACTACGCCGTCATGGATTAAAATCCTGCAGCGCACGCAAGGTCCCCCTGCTCAAGCCAGCGCATGTCCAGGCCCGTCTGAAGTTTGCCAATGACCATCTGGATGATCCAGAGGAGGAATGGGAGAAGGTCATGTGGTCTGATGAGACAAAATAGAGCTTTTTGGTCTAAACTCCACTCGCCGTGTTTGAGGAAGAAGAAAGGATGAGTACAACCCAAGAACACCATCCCAACCGTGAAGCATGGAGGTGGAGACATCATTCTTTGGGGATGCTTTTCTGCAAATCACATTGTACGATTTTTAAGTAATTAATTAGCATTTTATTGCATGACACACAGACATATATAAATATATATATACACATAGCCATCACCCTATCTGGGAGAAAAACAAATGAGTGAATTAAGACGTAAGTGTCCTGCTGAAATCTGCATGTTATGAGGTTAAAATCTTTTGTTATAAAGAATACAGTGTATTTGATCTTTCTTGGACTTAACTAGGATATATAGTATAATTGATTGAGAGAGACTTGTTCATCTAACAACCTGTCATCCCTTCTTCAGAGAGAGGAGGGGGGGAGAGGAGAAGGGGGAGCGAGAGAGGAGAAGAAGAAGGGAGAGAGCTGTGTGCCAATGGAAGGATAAGCGAGAGAGAATGTTTGAGGTAAGAGAGAATAATGATTGTTTCAGCCTGTTTTTATCTGACAGCAGCGAGAGCGAGGAGAAGAGAGAGAGAGAGAGCGGAGAGAGCGAGGAGGGAGAGCAAAACTCCCGTAATTAATAATCTAATCCAAGCTTGCTACTAATACCCTGGTACATAACACACACACTGAACATACTGTGGGTAATGTGGGTGACATGTCCATCAGTCAAAAGGTTTACATCCACGTTGACTCTTTGTCCTTCGGTTTCCAGACGTCATCAGCCATCGGTGACGTCCATGATGCATTTTTATTTATTTTTAAACTAAGTGCTTCCCATCATCAAGGCCATCTCAACTATACACACTACAGTATCTAGCTGTAAGGAAGACATAGTAATGGTCCCCGGTAAGACTTCTCTGTTGCCCTGGCAACTGTTACTATATAGACTATCGCCGTAGCGAATGAGGCTCTGAGTTGAATTAGGATTTATCTGAAGTCCAGTCCACTTACAGTCTTGGCCACACACACACACACACACACACACACACACAGTGTAATAGGAAATGCAGCTGTCCAACTCTCCCCTGGAGCAGAGTGAGCACAGCCTGTCCTCTCGGGCAGCCTGGTTTGTCTGTAACGACCGGTCTCTGTAGCCAGACTGTCCTCCGGGCAGCCTGGTTTGTCTGTGACGAACGGGCTCTGTAGCCGACTGTCCTCTCGGGCAGCAGGTTTGTCTGACGACCGGTCTGTACCAGAGCTGTCCTCTCCGGGCAGCCAGGTTGCTGTGAGAGGCTGTAGATGAGTCCTGAGAGGGCGTACCCGTCTCTGTACCAGACTTCCTCTCGGGCAGCCAGGTTTGTCTTGTGACGACCGGTCTCTGTCAGACTTCCTCTCCGGTCAGCAGTCTCGTGGCGGCATCTGTAGCCAGGCTGCGTCTCCAGCCAGTTTGTCTTCGAGTCTGACCGACGTCTCTCGTCAGCCAGGTTTGTCTGTGACGACGTCTCTGTAGCCAGACTGTCCTCTCTGGGCAGCCAGAGAGGACAGTGACTGGTTGAGCACGGAGGTGTAACTTAGCTTTAGAGGGCGGAGGGTAACTGGCTTTAGAGGCGGAGGGTAACTGGCTTTAGAGGCGGGAGGGTAATGGCTTTAGAGGGCGGCGGGTAACTGGCTTTAGAGCGCGCGGGATAACTGTTAGAGCGCGGCGTTGGTAGAGCTGGTTTAGAGCGCGCGGGTAACTGGTTAGAGCGCGGCGGGTAACTGGTTAGAGCGCGGCGGGTAACTGTTTAGAGCGCGGCGGGTAACTGGTTAGAGCGCGGCGGGTAACTGGTTAGAGCGCGCGGCTAAGCTGTTAGAGCGCGGAGGGTAACTGGTTAGAGCGCGGAGGGTAACGTGGTAGAGCGCGGAGGGTAACTGGTTAGAGCGCGGAGGGTAACTGGTTAGAGCAGCGGAGGGTAACTGGTTAGGGGAGGGTAACGTAGGCGTGGAGGGTAACTGGTTAGAGTGTGGGGGTTAATGTGGTCCTTGTGCCCCCCCTCTCGGTCCTTGTCTTTAAGAGAAGGAAAGGAGTCGAGGAGAAGACAGGAAAGGAGTCAAGGAGGCTACCGGTACGTCTGACTTCCTCGTCCTCTCCTTCGTCTCTGTGATAAAACGATGTTAGGAACACCGGTGGGTTGGCAGCGGGAAAACCGCTTAGAAAACAGACAGATGCAAAATCTTACTGTCAATAGAGAGAGGAAGGGGGCGGAGTGAAGACAACGACAGAAAGAGAGGGCGGAGTGAAGAACACGACAGAGAGAGAGGGAGCGAGGTGAAGACAACGACAGAGAGAGAGGGAGGAGTGAAGACAACGACAGAGAGAGAGGGAGGAGTGAAGACAACGACGAGAAGAGAGGGAGAGTGAGAGACAAGACAGAAAAGAGGAGGAGTGAAGACACACGAAGAGAGGAGGAGATGAAGACAACGACAGAGAGAGAGGAGGAGTGAAGACAACGACAGGAAGAGAGGAGGAGGTGAAGACAACGACAGAGAAGAGAGGGAGGAGTGAAGACAACGACAGAGAGAGAGGAGGAGTGAAGACAACGACAGAGAGAGAGGAGGAGTTGAAGACAACGACAGAAGAGAGGGAGGAGTGAAGACAAGACAGGAAAGAGAGGGAGGAGTGAAGACAAAGCGACAAGAGGAAGAGAGGGGAGTGAAGACAACGACAGAGAGAGAGGGAGGAGTGAAGACAACGACAGAGAGAGAGGGGAGGAGTGAAGACAACGACAGAAAGAGAGGGAGGAAGAGAGAAAGACCAATTCTACTAAGAGGTCATTACAGCAATACACATCACTCTGGCCATGTTATAGCGTTGGTACGTGTGAGAGAAGACGGGAGAACGAGAGAGAGGGATACAGGAGAGATACATACAAGGACCAGCAGAGAGAGAGGAGAATGATGAGAAGAGAACGAGAGAGAAGACAGGAGAGGGGATACAGGAGAGATAAATACAAGGACCAGAGAGAGACGAGAGAAGAGAAGCAAGAAGGGGGAAAGGAATGAGAGAGATGGGGAGAGGACAAGGGGGAGGGGAGAGAGAAACGAGAGGGGAGAAACGGAGAGGACAGAGGGGATACAGGAGAGATAATACGGGAGGAGGACCAACGAGAGAGAGAATGACGGCGAGAGAAGAGGACGAGAGAGATGAAGGATGAGGAAGGGAGACGGGATACAGGAGAGAGATAATACAAGGACCAACGAGAGAAGAGATGAAGAGAGAACAGTGGAGAGAACGAGAGAGGGATACAGGAGAGATAAATACAAGGACCAACGAGAGAGATGAGATGAGAGAACGAGAGAGGAGAACGAGAGAGGGATACAGAGAGAGTTATAAAGTACAAGGACCACGAGAGAGATGAGAGAGGATTGGAAGAGAGAACGAGAGAGGGATACAGGAGAGATAAATACAAGGACCAGAGAGAGAGATGAGAGAGATGAAGAGAAAACGAGAGAGAGAACGAGAGAGGGGATACAGGAGAGAGATAAATACAAGGACCAACGAGAGAGAGAGATGAAGAGAGAACGAGAGAGAGAACGAGAGAGGGGATACAGGAAAAGCAACAAGAAGAGCTAGAGACATTTAAAAAGCTACTGATGTTTTGTGAACATCTGCTCAAGGTGAAACGAGCAACACAAACCAGTTAGAGAAAAAGTTCTCCCTAGGGACAGATCTAGGATCAGCTTTCCCCCACCTCAACCAATCCTAACCATTAGTGGGGGAAAAATGCAAGAACTGACCCCAGGGCAGTAATCAATAAGAATCCACCACATCCATATTTTATAAAAGTTAACATATCTTTATTCAACACTTTATTCAACAATCTCTCTACGATTTACTKTTTTCATATAAAAACATTATGTACACATATTAATATGTACATTCATATTTTACATTATATCACAAACGCTACTGCAGTGTTCCAACTGGCTCCCTGTTCCCTGTGTAGTGCACTACTTTAGACCAGCTTATTGGATCCTCCCTATAGGGCCTGGTCAAAAGTAGTGCACTACACAGGGAACAGGGAGCCAGTTGGAACTCATGGTGAAGTCGATGTACAGTATATCACTGGGGACCAGGAGGTTTTCCTGGGTAGGTCAATGAGGAACAACTCTGGACCTCTGTCCTGTGTATGGATCCAACATATATTAGACTAGATGGAGAGGGCGAGTCTGGCACCCTATTCCCTATATAGTGCACTACTTTAGACCAGAGCCCTATTCCCTATATAGTGCACTACTATTAACCAGGGCTGGCACCCTATTCCCTATATAGTGCACTACTATTAACCAGGGCTGGCACCCTATTCCCTATATAGTGCACTACTTTAGACCAGGGCTGGCACCCTATTCCCTATATAGTGCACTACTATTAACCAGGGCCTGGCACCCTATTCCCTATATAGTGCACTACTTTAACGACAGGCTGGCACCTATTCCCTATATAGTGCACTACTTTAGACCAGGCCCATAGGGTTAGTTAGGGTATGGGCCATCAGTATCTGGTCTAAAGTATGCACTATATAGGGATAGGGTGCCAGTTCAATAGACTGGTCCCAGACCTGTAGTTACTGCAGAGCATCATGCAGTCAGAGGGGTTGCTGAAGACCAAACAGATCTGGGACAGTGTTCTCCAGTTCAATAGACTGGTCCCAGACCTGTAGTTACTGCAGGCATCATGCAGTCAGAGGGGTTGCTGAAGACCAAACAGATCTGGGAACAGTGTCCCCTCTAGACCTGTATCTGCCTCATATACAGTCTATACATCCAGCAGTAGTCTGGGAAGATACAGTAGTTACTCTGTTGGCCTTTGGGTTGTCAGTCTGTCAGCCAGCCAGCCAGCCGGACCAGCCGGCCAGCAGCGGTCAGCCAGCCGGTCAGCCAGCCGGTCAGCCAGCCGGTCAGCCCAGCCGGTCAGCCAGCCGGTCAGCCAGCCGGCCAGTTAGCTGGTCAGTCCTGTCGTGGTTTCTTCCAGTGACAGAACGTTGATCTTGTGTACCGTCTCTTCACCAGTCAGTACCAGGTTGTGGTTCAGAAGGGACTATGGGGTTTGGTCGGTTGGTTCAGAAAGGGACATGGGGGTTTGGTTGTCCAGGGTTGTGGTTCAGAAAGGGGACATGGGGTTTGGTTGTCCAGGGTTGTGGTTCAGAAAGGGGACATGGGGGTTTGGTTGTCCAGGGTTGTGGTTCAGAAAGGGACATGGGGGTTGGGTTGTCCAGGGTTTGGTTCAGAAAGGGGACATGGGGGTTTGGTTGTCCAGGGTTGTGGTGAGGAAAGGGGACATGGGGTTTGGTTGTCCAGGGTTGTGGTTCAGAAAGGGGACTGGGGGTTTTGGTTGCCCAGGGTTGTGGTTCAGAAAGGGGACATGGGGGTTTGGTTGTCCAGGGTTGTGGTTCAGAAAGGGGACATGGGGG
>NW_019943439.1:0-799 GCF_002910315.2 Salvelinus sp. IW2-2015 | reverse complement strand
AGTTCAATAGACTGGTCCCAGACCTGTAGTTACTGCAGAGCATCATGCCAGTCAGAGGGGTTGGCTGAAGACCAAACAGATCTGGGAACAGTGTCCCTGTAGACCTGTAATCTGCCTCATATACAGTCTATACATCCAGCAGTGGTCTGGGATGAGATACAGTAGTTACTCTGTTGGCCTTTGGGTTGTCAGTCTGTCAGCCAGCCAGCCAGCCAGCCGGTCAGCCGGCCAGCCAGCCGGTCAGCCAGCCGGTCAGCCGGCCAGCCAGCCAGCCAGCCAGCCGGTCAGCCAGCCGGTCAGCCAGCCGGTCAGCCAGCCGGTCAGCCAGCCGGTCAGCCAGCCGGTCAGCCAGCCGGTCAGTTAGCTGGTCAGTCCTGTCGTGGTTTCTTCCAGTGACAGAACGTTGATCTTGTGTACCGTCTCTTCACCAGTCAGTACCAGGGTTGTGGTTCAGAAAGGGGACATGGGGGTTTGGTTGTCCAGGGTTGTGGTTCAGAAAGGGGACATGGGGGTTTGGTTGTCCAGGGTTGTGGTTCGGAAAGGGGACATGGGGGTTTGGTTGTCCAGGGTTCTGGTTCAGAAAGGGGACAGTTTGGAGTGGCACCCTTTCCTCATCGTCACAACTTTTCCGTTCCCGTATGAAGATATTGGGTCCTTCGTTGATTGCCTCACATCCTTATCCAATGACATCGCATCCTGTCCTGATGACATCACGTCCATTTTAAATGACATCACTTCTGGTTGTCAGTGAGGTCAAAGTCCAGCACCATGAGTTTAGTCTCCTCTGTCCCGTTCCTGC